>NC_133617.1:475017562-475317562 GCF_048593235.1 Sminthopsis crassicaudata
AACATGGCAGTAGATAAATAGAATCTGGTGACTACTGCATTTCTTCTACAAATGATCAAAAAATGTTGTCATTGATGTGGATGTGTTAGTAGTGATGGTGCATTTTCCTTTAGGTTCAGATTATATCATAATCTCTTTTGATTTAACTCTGTTTCATTCTTTTTCATTATTTCACCAGGCTTAAAATTATGTTCATCACTGAGGCACTGGGACATGGGAACAGAAAATTATATCTATGTCACTGAATAATAAGAAATAGTGATGGGCTTATTAGAAAGTATATTTGCTTTAATATTTCAAGGGTCTGTGATTTCATTGATGAGAATATTCCCTCCACTGACTCTGATCTTAATCTTTCTACAACTTACTAGAAGGTTTTTGAGAGTCATTTAGGATAAAATATTCATCACTTTGTAGCCAAATTAGTGATGTGTCTTTTTGAACTTGGCTACACTAGTCCTCATAAAATATATATGCAGCCTATAACTAGGGTCTCCATAATAAATTATTGGTCTGGTGCTACATTGTAGAGTGGAAATGACCCAACCCCTAAACACTCAACTAAATTTATGAATGGAGAGCTAAGACTGCCTCAGGTACTATGTCTATTTCTTCTCCTTTTCTTCTTTCATTTAAAAATTTTTTCCATCCTCTTTCTCCTCCCCCTCTTCTTCCTTCTCTTCCTCTTCCTCTTTCTTTCCTTTTTTCTTTTCTTTCTCCTCTTCTTCCACTTTCCATATTCTCTTAAATAGTACTATTATTATTATTACTACAAGTAATACTAAATACTACTTGAAACATAAAAATACCATAGAATGAGGTGACTGAAGTCAAAAAGACCTGAATTCAAATCTGTATAACTATAGAACTTTCGTCTACCTTGATTTCTTCACCTATAAAATGAGGATATTAACAGCATTTACCTTCTAAAATGTTGTGATGAGAAAATAAGATGCAACATTTGTAAAATACTTGCAACTTTAAAGTATGTGATTAATGTTAGCTATAATAAGATATGTTTACATAAAGTTTACAAGCTCTGATTGATGTTAAGACTAATCTGATGAGATCCCCTTTTCTCTTAAGAGGGGAATCAATAGCAATATTTCTTTTTTTCATTTATGAAAAATATTTATGAAGTGGCTAGGCATGGCATTGAGGAGACAAAGATGAAATAAGATATACCCTCTTCTGAAGGAACTTCTAATCTAACAGACAGAAGGATCCAATTAGACAAATGTTTTTTGTATCTATTAAGAGGGGTCATGATTAGTGACCTCTCAATTTTCTCTCCAGTGCTAACCCATAATTTTTTTATCTTAGAGGACAGGCACTATTTACTTTAGTTATTGGAGCTAACAAAGACCAAAAATTGAAGAAATTGAGACAAGCAGAAAGTAAATGGTTTGCTCTGAATCACACAACTAATAAATGTCTGAAGTCAATTTTGAGGTCAGATTTTCCTGATACCAAGTCCAGCATTCCATTCACTGTACCATCAGCTGCCTCTTTTTTGTGTGTAAAGATTAAATGGAGACTTCCTTACAAAAATCAGTAACAAGGATGTGTCTGAAATTATACTTCTCTTAAGACTGTATATACTTTTCTTAGAAACTTTATCAGGTCTAGATATAAAGTATCATGAGTACATTTGTGAATACAATAGGATTTCATCTAGGATTCTGATTGTATCAGTGAAAAGGTACCCCCAGGGTAGAAACTCCTTAGTCAATATACTTGGCCAATAGATTTGTAACTTAGAGTTTTATTTCTGAGATGATTGGAATTAAATGACTTGCCTAGGATGACACAGTTGCTAAAGATCTGAAGCCTTATTTGAATATAGATACTCCTGATTCCCCAACTGGTGCTCTATCCATTGTACCATCCAGCTGACCCATAACTTAATAGAAAACTGCTTGGAACACTGGGAAATGAAGTAATTCATTCTTGGCCACATAGCTAATATTAATTAATCAGTCAAAATGTACTCAAAATCTTGATTTAACAATAGTATTATTAAATACCAACTAAAATGATATAAACTGTTGAAAAAATTGAACATAATAAAATCTCACATTTCTATGGAACCTGAAGGTTTACAAAAGTATAATATATACTTATAGTAACTCTGAGTATTATTGAATATGTAATTAGGTTATATGGGATAGTTCCCTCTATAATGTCTGCACCCCACACTGGGCAACTCACTTCTCCCATTTCTAGTTAGTTATAGCTTTTCCCTAGTATATGAAGATAAACATTTAAAACCAGCTTGGGGATGGGGAGTGGGAATGAGCACACTTTTTGTGTGGACAATTCTTCAACATTAGCCCTTGCAAAATGCTGTGATGAACATACTTTTAAGTTTAATCTGCATTAACATTTTTGCTAAAACCTTTTGCCCATCAATTGGGGAATGGCTAAGTTATGGTATATGAGAACATTATTGTTCTTTAAAAAGTATGAACAAGCTGATTTTAGAAAGGTCTGGAAAGATTTACATGATCTGATGCTGAACAAAACATTGTACACAGTAACAGCAAGATTGTGCCATAATCAACTATGAAACACTTGGTTCTTCTCAGTGGTTCAGTGATCCAAGGCAATTCCAAAAACTTTGGATAGAAAACACCATCTGCATCCAGAAAGAGAACTATGGAAGTCGAATGTAAATCAACATATGCTATGTTCACTTTGTTTCTAGGATTTTTTTTCCTCTTGTGGTTTTTCCCTTTTATTCTGCTGTTTCTCTCCTCATCTGATTCATAAAGAAATGTTATACTTCTTAGCTGCATGACCCTGGGCAAGTCACTTAACCCCAATTGCCTCAGGGGAAAAAAAGAAAGAAAATAAGTATAGATTTGCACAAAATAATGAAAAATGAAACTAGAAGAACTAAGGGAATATTGTATTCAGTAACAACAACATTGTATTAAGAATAACTTTTAATGACTAAATTATTGACTTTTACAAATATTCATTAATTACAAAGAACATGAAAGAAGACACTCTATCTAGAAAAATCATCAATAAATAAAAATGTAGAATGATTTTACATACAAAAACAGAATAATTACTGCTTTATTTTTAAAAATAATTAAGGTAGTTAAAATAATGAATATCCTTAAAATAACTGAAATATTATAACATTTGGAAAAGGCTAGTATATATTCATTTATCTGATTTTTTAAAAACATGTTTGATAACCAATTGAATGAAAATTACTATTATTTTATAAAAATATTGGATAATTTATTTCTAATTAGGCTGCTTGATCTGAAGAACCTCACCTCCCACACACACTATTTTTTTTCTGAATTTGTCCTGCCTTTGATGAATAAAGTATCTATGGTTTACAAATAAAAAAAAAAAAAAAGAGTATTTAAAAAGTTAATTTACATATATAACCAGAAAAAGTAAAACAATAAAAAACTATTTTTGCTATCACTTTCTTAAGTTTAGACAATAAATGAAACAATAAATCAAGTTCTGGTTTGTGGCATTTACCAATATCCAAGGTGTGTATATGCTCAAACTGAAAATTTAACAATTTTTTCTTTTCTCTTGAGCCTATATGAGCTAACTACCCCCATACTCCTCAGGACTCACAAGAGTCAGACACTTCATTTTGTGGTAACACTTTAATGAATTTTATGTAATATTTTGCATTATAATTGTCTATACTTGTATTTTATATTAGATGATAAGTTCCACAAGGACAGGAATTATGATTTATATAACCTTGTTATTTCCCCAAAAGCCTACCAACCTATTCTGAGAATGATAGGTATTTACTTTATTTAGTTTTACTTATTTCCCTGCAACCAAAGCTATAGTCATCCTCCATGTGAGACAGGCTGTGGCTCCTTGGCCTTCCCAATCAGAATTGAGAGCTCTCAGACATCCTCTCAATGTAATTATAAGGATATCAAGTGTCATTTTGAAATCTGATAATTCAAATATGATGATCTATATTGGATCTCCATTTACTAGGGAGGAATATTTTAGAATAACTTTTATATGTGTGTATGTATGTATGTATATATTTATATATATATAGGTGTGTGTATGTATGTATATATATATATACATATATATGTGTGTGTGTATGTGTGTATATATACATATATGTGTGTATGTATATGTGTGTTTGTGTATGTATCTATACATATATGTGTGTATGTATGTATATATACATATATGTGTGTATGTGTGGGTGTATGTATGTATATGTGTGTGTGTTTATGTGTGTGTGTGTGTGTGTGTATATATATATATATATATATACATATATATATATATATATATGCACCCATATTATATCTCTAGTATACCCTTTCCCCACCAGTAAAACATAAGCAATTTGAGATCAGATGTCATTTCCTTTTAATCTCTGTAGGCCTGGATCCTTGTGCAGTGGTGTATTATACATAGCATTCCTCATAATGTGAATTGATATAAACATGAGTCAGAAGATGCATATTTCTATCCTAGATCTGCCACTTAAATAGGCTGACTAGGAATCTCAGATTCCTCTTTTGTAAAATAAAAGTAGTTACTAGATAATTCTCTAAGGCCTCTCCTAGCTCTAGAGTTCTTAAATTTAATCGTATTCCTTGTCTACTAAGAATAAAGTGTCTTTATTGCCTAAACAACTTACAATATCATAGTTAAAATACTGACAAAAATCTGACCCCATGTGTTGCCAGAAAAAAATAGTAAATGACAATTTTAGTACCAGCTTTACAAAATGCTCGTGGGGCAAGCAGCATGAAATATATTATCAAATCAACTTTTTAAGGTAAATTGGAAGAAATGAGAGAACCTGACAGAAAAGAACCTGGCACACTACTCCATACTGGGATACAGACACTCTGAGACAACATTCTCCACAGACAGAAACCAATTATTAAGCTCATTGATGGGAAGGCTGTCAATGGAGAGAGAGAATAGGACTGTGGCCATCCTATTTTAACTGTTCTTGGTAACATGACATTAACTTTACTTTTTTATTATAATTATTATAAGTGTTATAAAAGTCTTCTAGATTTTGATCTTAAGGGGAAAAATTCCAGTTATCCCCACTCTAGTTTTGATTCCACTGCCCAATTTTATGTATATATGTTTGTGTACACATATACATATTATTTATGATATCACTATCATAGAAAGTCTGAAACCAAATTATGTGTTATACTCATTTTCAATACCTATGTGATAAGATGTTTAAGGAAGGAAGAAGAAAAAATATAAGGAACTAATGATTCTTATCTCTTTGGCTCACACTATTTTATTACACTGGTAAGTAAAATATTCATGCATGTTTAAGTGTTCTGAGACCTCAAAACTCAAAGCAGATAAATTTTGCACAATCTTGTCAACCCTGGAAAATACGACAAGACAGAAAAGAAGAGAGGTTTCAGTATTTATCCTTTGGCCTCAGATATAGAGGATTAGTTGTTGATCAGGCTTACCTAGCCCTTTTTTCCAGAAAACTGTAAAGATTCCACAAAGTGCAAGTGTTGTTTTCACAGTTATTTTGGTCAGGAATGGCTGGCAGCCATTAATTCAGCTGCCACCAAGTGGCCTTGCAGTGTCCAGGGGACCCCAAAGGACCTTGAAATATAAAAAGGTTGTTGTTTTTCCTTTGCTCTTGAAGAGGACCATGAGGTCAGGGAGGTGATGCCATGACATGAAAGTGAAGAAGGGAGGGCTGGCAAGGACACCTGTCTCAGTTTTCCCTCAAGGGCCATTTGGGTCCAGTGGCAAGATCATAGATCAAGGGACTGAAGATGACCCTGATAAAATGGGAAACCCTGGCCTTTTTAAGCTAAGGTCTTGGACAGGTCTCAGTTTGACTTAGACCATATTAATTTAGTGATTAAGGCTAGGTAGTAATTAAAGCAAGGAATCTCTTCTTTCTCATACCCCACTCCCCCCCAAAATAAATGAATGAATGAATGAATTTTGGAGGGGAAGACCCTCAGGGTTTCTGGCCAAAGCAGAAATAATTGCTATTTACATTCAGTCTGAGTCAATCAGGACATAAACAATGCTTGGCCAGGACTTATTGATGGCCAATTAGAATCAGACTGATTTTGATTTAAGGCATGGTCTTTAAAAATGAAATTTAGACAGTATATTCAGAGGTACAAAAGAAAAAAAAATGTTTTTAAGAGCATCTATAGGTAAAGGTATTGAATGAGACCAGGTGAAGTTTTCTCAAAAAGTCTATGAGATGGAGTTGTCAAACTTTAGGCCTAAGTCAAGTCTAGGCTCAAAATCTAGGTCCAAGCTTCAGGTACTGACAGGACATGATATAACCATAGTAAACAGACAGCATTGTTAACCAGTGGTCAATAATGGTTACTTCCTTTTTAATCCATCCAATGAAAAGACTTGAATCTTTTGCTATTTCTATTTTGCCAGGTCGAGCCCATGCTGGGAGCTAGATGCCTCCTGGGTGTGCTGGGCCTCTGCCTGCAGGGACTAAATAAATGTTTTCCCCTCACCGAAGATGTCTCTGATAAGTTAATTTGGGTAGCACCCATCCACACAGTATGATAAAACCAAGGAGTGGCCCCTTTAAGAACTTTTGTTTAGAATGACCAAGATGTCAAGCTCATGCCCCTGGAATCGATTGCATCCCAGTGTAACTTCTTGAAACTAAAAGCATTCAAGCTTAGAGTAGATAAACAAGAATATTATAGAAGGAAATATGCCTAAGTGAATATTGAAGTTGGACTGAGTAAATACAAAGGACCTTTCAAACTGTAAAATTCTAAAGACATCACCACTTGGAGCTTAGCTGTTTCTTATACCTACCTGGGAACAAAAAAAAAAAATCATTTAACTTCGTTTCTCAATCTAGCCCTCTGCTAGAAGGAAAAATATTCTGTCTCTCTCTCTCTCTGTTGTCTCTCTCTTTGTGTGTTTTTCTGTCTGTCTGTCTGCCTGTCCCTCCCTTTCTGTCTCTGTCTCTCTCACATATACCCACTCATCTTAAAATCTAACGCTTTAAAAAGGTTTTTAAAAAAACAAGATGTACATAATAAAACAAAGCAGAAAATATATACTTTATTCATACATTGAAGAGAAATTCAACAAAAGAAGAAAAAAAAACTCAAAGGTCTGATTAATGAATATAGGTGTAAACTCTGGCTCAAGGCCATGGCCATATCCAGTTTAGAAATAAAACTTATTTGGACTTCGAAGCTCAAAGAGTTGAGTTAAACGCTCTGTAAATTTTATTTACATTGTGACTTGGAGTATCATTCAGAGAGGAGATCAACTATTTCTGTAAGTGACAAGCACACAAATGACTTAATTATTTTCTTGGAACTAAGTCAGCAACATAAAAGCCACATGTTTGTCTCATCTGAGGGCCCTAGAGCATATTGTGTTTCATTTTTAAGATGCTACCTTATAATAGAATAATTTGAAGAGAAAAAAATTAACTGTTTTCAAGAGTTCTTGCTTCTTCAACCATACTGTTTTTATGTTGATATATTGTGGAAGATATAAAAAAAATTGAAGGACATGAATTAAAAGTAAGAGTATACCAGATGTTATACCTTAAATTCTAGAGATGTGGCTGTAGAGAAATAAGGTAAAGGATCAGAATCAGTACCTTATGAGAAATGTGGCTGAAATTGTCTTAGAAAGACCTTATCATACTCTTCCTTCTCTAAATACTGAATCCTTGAATTACAAGAATTCAATTTAATTCAGTTTAGCATTTATACCGCTTTAGGTTTTGGAAATATTAAGAGAAAATGAAATAGTTTCTGTATTTTTATAAGCTATCACACCTAGGGGTAGGAGAGGAAAAGGACATATACAGTTACTTACAGTTTTCTGTATTTACTGAATCAAAGAAGATATAAAGGCTTGTCTACACTGTAGAAATTTCACTTTGGGAAACCTGAGAAAGTAGTTCTGACTCTCCTATGTCCTGGTGCCTCACTTGGATCATTTATACTCAGTAATTTAACAACATAATCTTCTAAAGACATGACAGTCAATAACCTGTTCTTCCTTGTGCTAAGCAATAGGAATAGGAATATCTGTGATGATATCAACCAACTTTTTGCTGAAAATGCCAAATGAATTCTTGATTTAAGAACTCCTCTACCATACTTCCCCTTGGTTCTGAACCAGCCAACTCCTCTTATTTTTATCACACCCACTCCAATTTGATGTCTAGCCCCATCCCCTTAGTTTCTAGTTCCTTACTACAATAACAAAAAGAGAATCTATAATTTTTTTTGCATATTTGAGTCCTTTCCATTTTATTTTGTGAAGTAGCTAATATTATCATTTCACAAATGAGACTCAGAGAGGTTAAACAATTTACCAAGGGTTATCCATAGCTTTGATCCTAGGTCTTCCAAGCTGTAAACCCAAAACTTTATCTACTTTGCTATGCTTCCTCTCACTAATGTTTAATATGTGAGAAGTTGTATTTTGAAGGTCAAGAATATTTTGATCACAGGGAAGACTTGAGGAACTTTTCATAATTGTCATTCTGTATATTAGCAGAGAGAAGACATGAAAGCATCATGATCCTTTGATTATGTATCATTAACAGGTGAACCAATTTGTGAGTGGGCCTGATCCTGGATGATGTTTCAAATGCAGAAGAAAGAAAAGGGCTGTGTTATATGGGTTCCCACACAATGAGCACACTATACTCAGTTGGTGGGCTAAAGGAAAGCTGGAGGCACTGACACCCCAGCTTTGATTGTATTCAAATGCCTGTTAACAATGATTATGGAGTTCAGGCAAGCTAGAGGCCATTTTCATCTGGGCTAATTTATTGCAAACAGATCCTATGAAACTTTTTAAAAATCTGATTAATCCAAAGCAGACAATCCATGATAAATTGTAGCTTGAGGTCTTTTTTTAAAAAAAAAAAAACTTTTTTTTTTATATAAAAGACACATTATTAGAAATATAAATTTTCTTCAACCACAATACTACTTTTGGAATGTTTCAACAGGACACTACAGTTATTTAAAAATATTTTCTATATAAATTTTGCAACCTTATTACATCCCCTGAGAATACTATACTATAGATTGATACATCCTGATTTATATGACCAGGAAGCCATGTAAACTGCTGCACTCATAGCTTCCCGATTGGAGAATTAAACTTTGTTTTTTGTTTTTGTTTTCAAGTTTTGTGAGGTGCTTTATATATGTTATCTTACTTGATCTTGACAATAACTCTATAAAGGGGGGTACTATTATTATTTTCATTTCATAACTAAGGAAACTGAGGCTAAAAGATAGTAAATGACATGCCTAAGGTCATTAAGGTAGGAAAAACCTGAGGCATATTTCAAACTTAGATCTTCCTGAATATAAATCCATCACTTTATCCACTTTGCTACTTAATCTTCCACCTGGGTTAAAATCTTGAAGGAGCTATTATCGTTTATCGAACTCCCCTCGTGGTTATTAATTTCACAACAAATGGGAATGTTCTCAATTTCTTGGTTTCCTGGTAAATAATATTTCTATAATATCTAAGAGTATGGGTGGAAGAGTCTTTGCAAGGGGAAACCCATAAATAGTTTTCATTAAAATAGAACCTCTCAAAATCCTTCATTCATCTGGTGAAGGAAGCCAAAAGAATCACTACTTTGGTAGGGGAGCTGATTTCCCATGAATATGGAGCCAATCATTTTCTTGTTTTTAAGTTTTTCTGGGTCTCCTCAGAGTGAGCCTGTTCTTCACTGATCTGATTTACCTGCTGTTACAACACAGAAGTCAAAGTCAATAAATAGCGAGCAATTATTATATGCCTACTATGTGTCAAGCTCAGTGCCAAGCACTGAATACAAAGACGACAAGGAAATAGTTACTATCCTCTAGAAGTTTACAATTTGTCAGTTGAAATATGTAATATTCATATACAGAAAATACATGTGTTGAAATAACAAGTGTTTGTTGTGATGTTGTCTCTGAAAGAATTCAGGCTCAGACAGTCTCCTACCCAGCAAAGGCATTTACTGAATTTTATGTACTCAGTGAGTGGGCTTTGCTCCTTGAAGGAGTTACAGCCCAGAAAAGCAAGGCAAGGATATTTATAGAGTAAATGGTGCTGATTACATCACAAGATGTATAGATTTTGAAGTTACAGAAAGAGTTCGTTAACATAGAGAAGTCCTAAAGCCTTATTGGAACTGTGTGTGCAGTTATTCAGAATGCATACAGAAAAGCAAATTGAGGAAGTAATTAATGTGTGAATATGATAAAATTAGCCTGCTTTCATCATAAGTTCATGCAAAGGAGTGTAAATAAAGAGAGTGTGCAGGCACTGTTTTGGGGGAAGAATTTATAATCCAGTGTCCTGTTCTGCATTCAGTTGGTGCTACTTTTTTACTGGTTGATTTCTGTGATATGTCTAGTGTGTCTGAACCAGATAATGGTGAAAGGAAAAAGGCACTATCAGCTCAGGAAGTCAAGAAAGATTTCATATAGAAGTTAGGGGTTTAGCTATTTTTTGAGGGAAAGAAATGAATGTTAAGGCAGGGAAATAAGTGCAGACACAGAAGTCCGAGTTGAAGCACCATGTGTGGGGAATAACCTGAAAGCCAATTTGGCTGGTTCCTAGAGTATGGGAAGGGAAGTAATGTATATAAAATAAGTTTGAAGAGGCAGATGGAGGCCAGTGTTCAGAGTTTAAAATGTCAAATAGAGAAGGTTATATTTGATCCTATGGCAATAGGGAACCATTTTTATTTGAGTAAGGGAGTCATGTATTCAGATTTTTGCTTTAGCAATAATTAATTGGGTATTGTAGGTAAGAGATAATGAGGTCCTATAACTACAATTGTAGTCATGTGACTAGAGAGGGCGGTGTGGATGTTGTACAGGTTAAAAAGATTATTTGACAACTGCTTAATTATGTGACATGAGAGATTGAGTTATTGGAGTTGATGCCAAAGTTGGGAAGTTGGGAAACTGATGGTGCCTTTGACAAAAATAGGAAAGTTTTGAAATCTATGTGATATCTGAAATCTGTGTTATCATGGAGATTTCAAGGCATCTCCAGTGACAAGGCTCAGGAGACAAAGTCCTTACCAGTAGCATCTAATAAAAGGCATTAGTCAGATGGTGGTTTTGAGAGGGATCCATAAGTCTGTTTTTTATGCTGAGTAGTACTCCCACTTGTTATGGGCTTTAACAGATTGGCCAGTTAAAGGGCCTGCCTCACTACATATGGCTCTGCTTTTATCTCAATCAGGAATTGTGATTTGTCTTTTGTTTTGGGTATAAGTCAAGATCCTCAGCTCTCTGTTCCCTCCCTGTAAGAACAGGACCTCCTTCAGTCAGTGATTAGAACAATTTTCCATCTTACTGAACAGAAAAAGAACATACCTCCAAATCATGATGAATGAGTAAGGGTTACCAAAATGTTGGCTAGAGTAAGATGGGGATAAAAAAAAAAAAATCAAGTGAGTAGGCAAGAAGTCATGAAGCAAGTGCTGGAGCAGTGAAAGCTATTGCATGAGCAGAATGATGTGAATCAAAAACCATCCTGGTAGTAACAGTACAAAACATCTATGAATCACCTTTCTTCTACTTAAAGTCTCTGCCTAAACACAGTTCTTATACAGTGGCAGCTAGCTAGTCCCATTCATTTCCTAATTGTCGTTTAGAATCCAAATACTGCAAAAGGTAAACTTGCCAAGCAGATATCTTTGTCCTTGGTATTTCCTCTACCTTTTTCTGCCACATTTTCTGATTTCTACCTCTCTTTATCCTTTTCCCACTCTTACTTCATGTGCTTATGCTATTCAAGTCCATATTATGGGGGCTAAAAATTGAAAAGAATGTGCTACTGCCAAAAAAAAAAAAAAAAAGGATGGGGAGAGGAAGCTACATGGTTATGGTTCAGTGGATAGAGCATTGGCCCTGGAATCAGAAAGGTGAAGGTCTCATACACTTAAGACTTACTTGCTCTGTGACCCTAGGCAAATTATTTAATCTTTATTGCCTCCCCTTCTTTCCTCAAAGTTGCAAGCTCTGAAGTCCTTTCCAAAATGAGTAGAGACTCAGACTAGAGATGATGACTCAGTTGAGGTTGCCCCATAGGCATCCTCTGTTAATCTATAGGCTCCTGCTTCTGATAGGCCAGTTGAAAAGTGAGCAGGGAGCATCACTTATTCAAGCTATAGAAAAGCAGCAAGCTATAGTAGAAAGACTACTGACTTTGATGTGTAAGATCTTTCTGGGCTTCAATTTTCTCTCCTGAAAAAATGATAATGTTGAACCAGGTGGCTTGTAGGTTCCCTTTCAGCTCTAAATCTATACTTGTCCCAAACTGATGATGAGTCCAGTATTCTAGCTTAAGCTTGGCTTAAAAATAAGCAAAGATTGAAAAAAAACAAAGTGTATTTTAGCTTTTTTTTCTAAATGGAACTGTTGAGTTAATTCAGTCTAATCAATCCAGTTATTTCATAAGTATACACAAGCTAGAAAGCATGAATAAATGTGCTATTTAAAATATAAAGAAGATTACTTGCAATCTAGGGCAGGGGTGGGGGAAAGAGGAGGGAAATTGGAACACAAGGTTTGCCAAGGAGTCAGTGTTGAAAAATTATCCTTGCATATGTTTTGAAAATAAAAACTTCAATTAAAAAAACCTAAAATAAAAAATATAAAGAAGAAATTGCCTAATCTGTTTATATGCAATTGATTCATTCATCCAAAGAAACATTTATAAAGCAGCTATCATGTGCCAAGTGTTGTGTTAGATGCCAACAATACACAAACAAGGACATTTGTCCTTGGTAATTCCTCCTCCCTTGTCTTACTCATTCTCTGATTTTTACCTCTTTTTATACTTTCCCCATTCCTACTCCATAGGACCAGATGTGTTTATGCTGTTCCAGTCTATATCATGATGGGGGAAATTCAAAAGAACATCATGAGTTCACTGCCAAAGTAATGCTGTGGGCAATGGAAATATTTTTAGAATACAAGCAGAGCTGACTACTTTGAAGATGAGCACATTCATTTAGATGCATAATAAATAAAATAGTCCCTTCCCTCAAAGAGCTTATATTTTATTATATCTACACAGATAAATAAAAATGTGACCTATACAAAATAATTTCTCAAAATAATGGCTAAATTTATTATAGATATATCTGACTTAGAAACCTACCATAACTTGGGATACAAAGTAGATCTAAAGATCCCTTTCAAAAACCACCATTTAACTTTTGTTGGTTTATAGATGCTGCCAGAAAGAACTTTCTCTCCCCAGCTCTCTCATCACAAACATCATGAGGTCTCTGTCCTAAAAAGATCCATATGGACTTAGGGAATTTGAATGACAAAGAAGAAACATAATCTACTGGCTACAGCAGAGGTCATTTTAAAATCTCCACAGTGACTGACTCATTCTCCTTCCCATATCTCCCAGAAGGTTACAAAACATTACATGATGTTTAGTCTACTGTGACCTCTCCGTGGAGCATCCATGTGGGAAACTGGGGTGGGGAGGAATCTAGATTTTTAGCTAATTCTATTAAAAAAAATAAAACCTGAGAATGTTTGTTTCGACACAGCACAGTGGAAAGTTCAGAAATTATTTCTTGAATAATGGGTTACCAAGGTGAAGGATTCAGGCAAAAATAAATAAATAAATAAAAGATCCACTTTTCTGTAATCATTTTCCAGGGCTCAATTCCCTAACTTGTGCAGTTTGTCTCAACACTGAAGTCTTTTGAAGTGGATTTGCATTGGTTTCTTTTTTTCTTTTTTTAATTGAAGGGGAATGACAGGAGGCTGAGTCATCTTTTGGAAACTTTATTACTTTACTTTCACAATTCTGTGTCTCAGATCTTCAAATGACTTCAGAGACTGCCTCCTATTCTCCCTCTGCCTTTCTCCTTTTTCCTTTTCCCAAGCCTGGAGTCAGCCTTAGACTAAATTGCAAAATGGGCCAAGTGTACTTTGGCACCCTCCTACCTCTCTTTTATGTAAGCACATTTCCTTGATGCATTCCTCCATATCACAGAGGTGGCCACCTACTCTAAATATTTATAAACCACTCCCTCCCCCTTCTCCCTCACCACCCTTTTCTTCTTCTTCTCATCTTCTTCCTAAGGGAATGAAAAATCAAAATTATGATGATATGTGCTGAAGAGACTTTGATTCACAGTGGGCAGTAACTTTTTCATTCTTATCTCATGAAAAAATAGGAAGATATAATGGGTAAAGATCTAACCTAGAAACCAGAAAGAGCTGGATTCAGACTCTGCCTCATATTTAATGAGCCATACTTTTAACTTCTCCATCTTCCAGGCAATTCTCTGAGAATATGAACTGCAGAAAAAATATCTACCTCCAACAATCAAGGAAATTTCCTTACCTATAGTTTTCCTATATCAGTGAAGTTATAGATCTAGTTCCTATCTTTTTTCATTCTAAAACTCCCAGGTTTAAGGAAGAGAAAACTTAAGAGGCACCAGAATTTTAGTGGCTAATCATATAAACAGAATTTATTATTTTTGTTATGAGGCAATTGGAGTTAAGTGACTTGCCCAAGATCATATGACTCGGAAGTGTTAAGTGTCTGAGGCTGAATTTGTACTCAGGTCCTCCTGATTCTAGGGCCCGTGTTCTACCACTTTAGTATCTAGCTGCTTCAAGGGGTTAATCATATAGAAAATAATTATATTTATTCGACTTGGTCCAAAGGATGGAACTACTAAATTAGAATCTCAGCATTCATTTCTTGTCATTGTCAGTATTTAATACAATCCTATCAATATCGTGTTCAATAAAAGCTTGCTGAATTTAATTGAATTGTATTAGAAACAATGGGTACAATTTAGAAGTTAGCAAATTTAGGCTTGATGTAAAGGAAAACTTTATATTAATAAGAGTTCACTAAAAGGAGAAAAGCTGCCTGAGGAGGTAGTGAGCTCCTCATCATTCACGTGGAGACTAGATGAGATTAAGGATTGTAAACCTAGAGCTAAAGGAGACTGTGGAGGTCATTTCATCTAGGCTTGCAGATTTCAGATTAGTAAAGTGAAATCAAAAATAAGTTAAATGATTTGCCTGAGCTTACACTAGCAACATGTTCATTCATTCATTAATTATTCATTCACTCATTTGTTCATTCAATCGACATTTATTAAGTCATGTAAAAGAGATTCTTTTTTCAGGCCAGGGTGGCCTCAGTAGTTTCTGAGGTCACTGGTAACTGTGACATTCTGTGATTCTTCTGTGATTTGTAAAATAATATAAATTTCACTTCTCCAAAGTAATCAGTAGCTTCAGGAAACCATCCCAAAACCCTAAGATTAGATGATAGTTCAGGTATGTTTGCTGCAGAAGAGAATGCTTTGTCAGAGGTCAGCCTTGCACAAAAATATTCCAGTTGTTTTTTTTCCTACCATTGATTGTTCCATCGTCTCATCTTGTGCTGCTGAAAATGCTTCTGCTCCAGGCAGCAACCAGCCATGAATATCTGCCCCTCATTATTTCCATGTTTATCATGTTTACCAGTCCCGAGATAATAGACAATCATTCAATCTCAGGTTGTTTTTTTTTTTAAATGTTAATAATGAGGTGTTCCATGATGACAGATGAATTTATTTATTTGGAGGTATTTTCCCTGTTTGAAATGGAGCAGATATTTAATCTGGGAAGAAGCTTCCCTGGTTTTCTCACTGGACCAATCAACTGTGTCACTCTCTTTGAGCTGGAACACAACCAGTCCCAAAGCTACTGATTATTTCTTTGAAGGGAAGGGATTATGGAGCATGTGAGCTTCAAAAACACAAAGCTGGGAAGGGGGTTAGACTAATCCACTGGGAGGGACTGGGGAGAACTCTAAGAGTGAAGGAGATTTCTTGTTTTGTACTGGAAGTGAGAAATTTAATATAAATACATATCAGATCAAGTCTGAAGAAAAATCTATTCCAGAAACTCAGTTCAGAGATCAGTTTCTGGGGGTATGGTGACTGATGATTTAAGCATTCAATGCAATATCCCTGCAGGATCAAGAAAAGGATTGGTATTTTTAAGCATCTATTTGAGAGGTATAGAAACCACACAAGATGTTCAAATTCTCACAGTCTATCAGTGATCAAATTAGAAATCATGACTACTTAGAGCTAAGGGAATTTTTTTAAATGTTCTTTGATTAAATCTTCCACCTTACCAGGAAGATAAAAGCATTATTTTTTCCCAAATTTATTTTATTTGAAGAAACAGAATAAGAAAAAAAAAAAAAAAACAAAACAACAGAAAAACAATATAAAACAAAAGAAAAGAAAACATTGTCATGTGTCCAGCAGAAACATCAGGGAAGATTCAAAGTTTTATAACAATAAATACCAATTTAAGAAAAAAAAATTATATATATATAAGTAAAAGAAATTATATTCATGAGTGTCCATTTTGACTTCCTTGTGAATTGTTTTTTGTTCTCTGATGTATACCTTTTTTACTTTATTCTTTTTTTCCTTTTTTCTTTCCCCCAACATTACCAAGCTGGCTATAGTTAAGAAAAGAGTAAATAGATATAAATATAGATAATAGATATAGATATATAAATATATATAGATATATGTAGATATATAGATATAGATCGATAGATATACACATACATACATACATACATACATACATATACATATCTCCCTTTTATACTCCTTCCACCACCAAGAAAGCTATAGTTAAGGAAAAATATATTTGTTAATACATTTATAGATATACATATATAAACACACATATACTCCATATACACACATGTTTTTCCTATCCCTGCTGACTCTTTCATTAAATTCTGCTCCATAAGTTGGCTTACTATTACTTAACCTCACTCCATCCAGGGATCCCTCCCTTGTCTACTTCCCTCACACTTTGCTTCTCCATCCACCCTATCCTTTCCCCCTTTATTCTTTATAAATTTTGGAAAGTTCCATAACCTTCGTGATATACATGTAGTGTTGCCTATTGAACCCATTTCCAATGTGAGTAGGTTTTCAAAACTACAAGCCTTCCTCCTCTCTCTAATGCTTCTGTGCCATTCTTCCTCTGTACCTCATTTGTATAACATGATTACTATTTTTACCTTTACTCTGGTTATCTTTCCTTTGAGCTCACCCTATTGCTAATATAAATCTTAAACATAAAAGATACATTTCCCATGGTTAAAAAAAAAATAATCAAATTGTTCATGTTTAAACAGTTTGTCCATGTTGAATTCCTTAAAATTGTTTTTTGATGTTGGCTCTTATATGTCAAATTTTCTATTAAGTTGGAGTGTGGTTGATAGAAAGTCCTGAAAAACTTACAAGTCCATTGAATGCCCGTTTTTTTCTCATTCAAAATTAGGGATAGTTTTGCTGGATATGATATTTTTGGTTACAGGCCTAGTTCTTTTGATTGTCTGTGGATATGATTCCAAAATCTGAGGTCTTTTATTGGAGCTGCTGATAAGTCTTGTACAATTCTTATAATTCCAGGATATTTGAATTGTTTTTTTTTTTCTTGTACTTTGCAAAATTTTTCTCTTTGATATGGGAGTTTCAAAAGTTGGCACTAATATTCCTATGTGTTTTCCACAAAGGATCTCTTTGAGGTTGTGATCATTGGATTTTTTTCTATTTCTACTTTCCCCTCATGTTCTATCACCCCAGGAAATTTTTCTAGGATTATTTCCTGCATTATTGTGTCAAGATTCTCTTTCTGGTCACAATTTTCTGGTGGTCCAATTATTCTTATATTTTCTTTTCTTTATCTGTTCTCCAGATTTGTTGTTTGATGTTTTTCTTATTAGATGTTTCACATTTTGGATCTCTCATAGCTTCACTGGCTTCTCCTTGCCTGATTCTAATTTTTAAAGAGTTATTTTTATCTTTGAGATTTTGTTCTTCCTTTTCTATTGGCTTTTTTCATAATCTTATTTTTCTTGGATGGTTCTTAACTTTTTTTTCTTTAGTTTTTCCTCAGTTTCTCTCAACTGATTCTTGAGTTATTTTTTGAGTACCTCTAAATTCTCTCTGAGCAAGGAGCCATTTCACATTACTTTTTGAGGTAGAAGTTTTTTTTTTTTTAAACTAACATGTTCTCCTCTGAAGATGAACCCTGGTCTTCCTTGTTCCCATAATATGTTTCAGTGGTGGGGTTCTTCTTTGCTTTCTTGCTTTGCTCTTTTTAAATAAGAGGTATTAATGTAAGCACCTCTAAAAGTGGGGTTGGGGGATGGTGCCTCAAGCTTCACTTCAGTTCTACACTCTGCCAAGAACCCTAAACCAAGAGTTCCACCCCAGAGCCAGCCCTGCCCCTGCCCTGCTGCTTCTCCACTGGTCCAGGGCTTACTCTCAGCAGCACAGCCAGTTCTGGTATTCCTAATTAACTGAGGTTCACCCTGTCTTCCCTGACTCAACACTTCACCCAACAAATACTCCAGGAGTCTCTGTGATTCCTGTTGAGGCTCCAGCCACAACCAGAAAGCATGAGGGATTCCCATTTGACATTTCTGTGAAGTAACCCAGAGGTGTTTGCACTTCAGTTTAATTCCCAGCCCAAGGTCTTTCTTCAGATCTCCTCAGGTTCTATCAGGACTACCTCTGTTTTGTCTGGTCTTCTTGGTTTTTAACTTCTTCCTGAGGCACAATTTTGTTCTATTTGTGGAGGAAATTGGGAGAGCTTAACATTTACCAACCTACTCTGCCATCTTCCCAGAATCCTTCCCAGTAAAAGCAATATTGTTCCCAGTTTATCGATGAGACAAAATGAAGCCAAGTGATGAGATGGGAGTGAAGGGTTTGGAGAGACAGAGAGAGCAAAATCATCTTCTGTTCTTCATTCTTTCTGCCCTTCTCTAATATGTTATCAAGATCTGCTGGGTTTAATTTCATAACATCTCTCATAAATGTCCCCTTCTTTTCAATGATATTGATGAGGATCTAGGTAACTAAATAGGGTTGGCAGAGTAATCCTAAAGTACTGACAACATTATTCTTGGAGGCAAACAGAGAAGATATAGTTCTACCCTCTGCAAAGGTCTTGGGTAGCCCTACCCTGCTGTGTCCAATCAAAAATTCAAGTTGTGTTACACCCCTGAGGTTAAATTTCCCCTATAAGTCAGTCCATAGCCCATGCCTTCTTTGATGAATCCCTTTTGGGTTAGCTCGCCATGATGTCTGCCTCATGGTGTCTGTCTCCTTACCTTCCCCTATGCTGCATGGTGTATTTCCTCTTACCCCGCCCCCCATCATGCCTTATGGTATCTTTCTCCTTCTTAAAGCTAACTAACTCTTTTAGCATACTAAACTCCTATATGGATTTAGCCTGCCAGTTAATGGCACACAGCCATTTCACAACATATTCCTTTAATGGATTCTTCCAAACTCCTTTCCTTGATAACCCTATTGCTGTCCTAAATATATTTCATATTTACTGCTCTTGGTGTTCATTGTACCTCTTCATTTGTCTGTAACCTCTTCTTTTGGCAAAGAGAATGGTTGTTATGATTCTTCACATGAGCAACTCCACCATTTGGTGCCTGAATACCAGTCTTATCATCTGGTGCTGTACCTCAAACACATCAATGTAACCATCGTTTTGGTGCAGTCCTTCATCTCTCACCTGGACTATTACAATAACTTATCAGTTAGTCTCCCACAAGTAATTTTCTGTTTCTCTGTCAAATTTTCTGTTAAGTTAGGGCTTGGTTGATAAAAAGTCTTGAAAAACTGCAAGTTCATTGAATGTCCATTTTTTCTCATTCAAAATTAGAGATAGTTTTGCTGGATATGATATTTTAAAAGAAAGCCAACATCAAAGAGCAATTTTAAGGAATTCAACATGGACAAACTGTTTAAACGTGAATAATTTGTTTATGTTTATGTTTTTTTATCCTACCCCCAAAAATATACCCTGCCTCCTTCATGCTGTCTTCCTTTTTCCATTCCTCCTAGTTAGTCGGTCAATAAATATTTGTTAATATGCTGAGCATATGCTGAGCACAATTCTAAGCATTAAACACACACACACACACACACACACACACACACACACACACACACACACACATACACACAAAGAAAGAGAGAATCAGAGAGAGACAGAGAGTCAGAGACAGAGACAGAGATACAGAGAAGTGGAGGATGTGAGGAGTGGACAAAGAACAGTCCCTGCCCTCAAAGACCTCACGATCCACATAGGAAGAAAACAAACATACATATAAACAAGCTCTGTGTATGATAAATAGAAAATAATTAAAAGAGAAAATGCACTAGAATTAAGAGGGATTAGGAAAGGCTCATTGTAGAAGATTTCAGTTGGAACTTAAAGGAAGCCAAGAAAGTTAATAAACAGAGATCAGGAAAGAAAACATTCCAGACATGAGAAATAAGCCAGTGAAAATGCCTAAGGTGGAGAAATGGAGAAGCCTCTATTTTTGGGAAAGGTCCAGGCTGGTTAAGCTTCGTTGCTCTCCCAGTTGTATTCTAACTTTCCTGTTGCTCCCAGTTGGTACCTTTACTCTGCTCCCCCCATCTTCTCTACTTTCCTGCTTACCTTTGTTTATTATCTTTTCTCATTAGGATATAAACCCCTCATTTCCAATAGACTTGTGATGAAGAGAGTCATCTATACTCAGAGAGAGGATTGTGGGTGCTGAATGTGGATTAAAACAAACTTTTTCATCTTTTTATAGTTGTTGTTTGCTTGCTTTTTGTTTTCTTTCTCATCTTTTTATTTCCTTTTTGATCTATTTTTTTTGTGCAGCATGATAATTGTGGAAATATGTACACAAGAATTTACATGTTTAACATATATTTGATTAATTGCTCTCTAGGGGTAGGGAGTAGGAGGAAGGGGAAAAATTGGAAAAAAAGGTTTTGCAAGATTTGTTGAAAACTATGTAAATATTTTGAAAATAAAAAGTTATTATTAAAAACAAACAAAAAAGAGATATAAGCCCCTTCAAGATTAGAAATGTCTTTATTTTTTATTATATTTATGTTTATAGCACTTTACATAGTATGTAGTATATAGTAAATATCAAAACAAAAAACAACACACTGCATATTCAGTCATAGATTTAGAGCTGCAAGGACATTTAGAAATCATCAGTTCTAGCACTCTCATTTAAAAATAGAGGACATCGAAGTCAAGAGATAATAATGCTTTGCCTGAGATCACACAAGGAGTGAAGGACAGAATCAGTATCTGAACACAACTCCTAGTTTAATAGGTTTAGAGCTTCAAAGCCATGTAGCTTAAGTTTTTCATTTTATAGATGAGGCATGTAAGACCAAAAAGAAGGTAAGGAATTCTACCAAAGTTACCTTTACCAAATATAAGAGATAGATTTGGGCATCAACTCTTTGGGCTCCAAAGCCAAAGGTAGTCTCATTGTACTAAATTATAAGCAAATGTATCTATAACACTCCTCTAACTTTTCCCAAGATTTTCATCTTATGTGTATATTATATCCATCCTTGATTCATACTATTTTTAGAGTATTAGAGAAGTTGTATAAAAATGAATGAGCATATTTTAGAGCTAGATCTCATTATAGGGTAATTCCATTTTATCTATCAAGGACAGCTAAACTCAACAATTACTCTGCCCAGGGGACAGAACAGATCAACATACCTTCCTTGAGGAATCAGTGCTGTCTTGGAACATTGACAAAGAAAATCAATAGGGAGGTGGTGGTGGTATAAAAAATAAACGCTCACTCAGGAGGATGCTCCAGGTTGGATATTCAATACTAATGAAAATTCTGGAGCTTTCCTAGTTCTGCAACTTCATTTCCATCTTAGTCAAGATAGATAGATAGATAGATAATCTACTCTGATGATGTACTATTCTTTCTTTGGTTATTTCATATCCAAAATGTCCAGTTTCAATATCATCAACACCATTAAAGGATAGGGTTATTATAAATACTGAAATATGCAAATGGCTCTATGAACATATCAACATATATGTTCTCTCCAAAATTACAGATGAAAGTTCATTTTACCTTTCCCCTTCTGGGTTAATCTACTCTATACCCTTTGAGATTTTCACCATAAGGAGTCCATCTAATAAATATGCTGGAGGTTACTCTGGCTTCCTGCCGGCTGATACTTCACTATAGTGTGTAAGTAACCCGGTGTTCTCAGAAACTATGCCAGCAGAACATAAGCTCTGGAAGTTTCTACCATATTAGTGAGACTTTGAAAGTATGCTCCTAGTAACAATCTTGCCAAATAGTAATGAAATTCATGGGCCCCAGGCGCTATCCACTGCACCATCCAACTGCTTATAGAAATAAATATGTTTTGCATGACTACATATGTATAACCTGAATCAAATTACAATAACATATTGAAAAGGAAAAGAGAGAATTTGGAAATCAAAGTATTAAAAATTAATGTTAAAAATTATATGTAATTGGGGGAAAATAAAATAACAAATAAATGTTTTAAAAATGAAGATGTGTGCTCAGGTGATTGACTGAGCTTCTGACATACCTGCTTAACGACTCTCTACCTCAGTCCTTACATTATAGTTTTCCTTTCCAATATGATCTAGAAAAATCTATGTAAAAATTCTGCCCTTCCTTTCATACCAGAGAAGTCTAAATAATTGTGGTATTAAAAGATAAAATATATGGTATTATACAAGACTGCACATATATTTTATGTATTTCTGAGGTTCTAAATTTTTTTTTTCTGCTGGCCTTCACATGTAATCTGCAGCTTTGGTAAAATCCCCCCAAATTCCCATTTATTTTCTTCTTTCTTCCTTTTATTTATTTATTTTTGTGGCATGAGGCAATTGAGATTAAATGACTTGTGACTTACCTAGAGTCACACGGTTATTGTTAAATATCTGAGATCCTAGTTAAAGCAAAAGTAAAAATAGATCTTATTAAAAAGAGATAAGGAAGGAAAAAATATCTTGATAAAGGATATCGTAAATAATGAAGTACTAAATAATAGAAGATACTAAATATGTATACTCCCAATGGTAGAGCAGGCAAATTCCTAGAGAAGATTTTAAGCCAGTTAGTTACAGGAAGAAATAGATAGCAAAACTATTCTAGTGAGGGATGTCAATCTTCTCATCTCAGAATCAGACAAATCTAACCACTAAATAAACAAGAAAGAAACCAGGGAAGTTAATAGGATACTAGAAAACCTCTGGAGAAAACGGAATAGGGACAGAAAGGAATATACTTTTTTCTCAGCAGTATATGTCACCCACACAAAAATTAACTATGTATTAGAGCATAAAAACCTCACAATCAAATGCAAAAAGGCAGAAATAGTAAATATTTCCTTTTTAGACTACAATGCAATACAAATTATATTAATAAAGGATGAGGGAAGGAGACCAAAAACCAATTGGAAATTAAATAATCTAATTCTAAAAAATGAGCAAGTCAAACAACAGATCACAGAAACGATCCACACATTCATCCAAGAAAATTACAATAATGAGAAAACATATCAAAACCTATGAAGCCAAAGCAGTCCTTAGGGGAAATGTTATATCTCTGAATAATTACATAAATAAAATAGAAAAAGAGTAGATCAATGAATTAGGCATACAATTAAAAAGCTAGAAAAAGAAACAAATTTAAAATCTCCCAATTAAATACCAAATTAGAAATTTTGAAACTCAAAGGAGAGATTTATAAAATAGAGACTAAGAAAAGTATTAAACCAATAAACAAAACTAAGAGTTGGTTTTATGGGAAAGAACTAAGAAAGTAGAGAAACTTTTGGTTAATTTGATCAGAAAAAGTAAAGAAAAAAGCCAAACCACCAGAATCAAAAATGAAAGGGGTGAACTCATCATGAAAAAGAAATTAAAGCAATATTTAGGAACTATTTTGCATAACTCTATGACAGCAAGACTGAAAATCTAACTGAAATGGATGAATATTTACAAAAATATAAATTTCCCAGATTAACAGAAGAGGAAATAAAATCTTCAATAGTCCCATTTTAGAAAAATAAATTGAACAAGTCATTAATGAACTCCCTAAGAAAAAATCCTCAGAGCCAGATGGTTTCACAAATGAATTCAATCAAACATTTAAAGAACAATTAATTCCAATACCATGTAAACTATTTGGAAAAATAGGTCAAGAAGGAGTTCTGCCAAATTCTTTTTATGACATAAATAAGTAAACCAGGAAAGGCCAAAACAGAGAAAGAAAATTACAGACCAATCTTCCTAATGGATATTGATGCAAAAATTTCAAATAAAATATTAGCAAAAAGATGACAACAACTTATCAGCAAGATAATACACTATGCCAAATTAGAATTTATACCAGAGATGTAGAGCTGATTCAATATCAGGAAAACTATTACCATAATTGTTATATCAATAACAAAACCAACAGAAATCATATGATAGTCTCAATAGATGTAGAAAAAGCTTTTGACAAAATACAGCATCCATTCCTATTAAAAACACTAGAAATTTAGGGATAAAGGAGCTTTCCTTAAAATAATAAGCAGTATCTATCTAAAACCTACAGCAAACATTATTTATGGAGAAAAGCTGGATGCATTCACAATAAAATCAGGGGTAAAACAAGGATGCCCATTATCACCACTATTATTCAACATTTTATTAGAAAAGCTGGCTTTAGCAATAAAAAAAAAGAAAAATAAATTAAAGGAATTAGAATAGGCAATGAGGAAATAAAACTATCACTCTTTGCAGATAATATGATGATATATTTAGAGAATTCTAGAAAATCATTGAAAAATCTACTAGTAACAATTCACAGCTTTAGCAAAATTTCAGGCTATAAAATAAACCCACACAAATCATCAGCATTTCTTTATATTATTAACAAAGCCCATCAACAAGAGATAGAGGAATTCCATTTAAAAGTACTATAGACAAAATAAAATACTTGGTGGTCTACCTGTCACAACAAACTCAAGAGCTATATGAACACAATCATAAAACACTTTTCATACAAATAAAATCAGATCTAAACAATTGGAAAAATATGAATTGTTCATGGCTATGCTGAGCTAATATAATAAAAATGACAATTCTGTCTAAATGGGTATGCTTGTTCAATGCCATATCAATCAAACTGCCGAAACATTATCTTATAGAACTCAAAAAAAAAAAAAATAACAAATTTCATCTGGAAGAACAAAAAGGTCAAGAATATCAAGAGAATTAATGAAAAAAATGCAAAAGATAGCAGCTTAGTAATACCAACTCTAAAACTATATTATAAAGTAGCAGTCATCAACACCATTTTATATTGGCTAAGAAATAAGAGTGGTGGATGAGTAGAATAGATTAGATACACATGACACAATAATTAAAGCTTATAGCCATCTATTATCCTCAAAACTCCAGCTTCTCGAATAAGAACTCACTATGTGACAAAAATTGCTAGGAAAATTAGAAAATAATATGTCAGAAAATTGGCACCTCATACCAAAATAAGATCAAAATGGATACATAATTTGGGCATAAAAGATGTTACCATAAACAAATTAGGAGAACAAGAGATATTTTACCTATCAGATCTTTTGAGAAGGGAAGAATTTATGATCAAAGAAGAACTAAAAAACATTATAAAAGGCAAGATAAACAACTTTGATTACATTGAATTTAAAAAGTTTTTGCACAGACAGAAGCAACAGAAACAAGATTAAAAAGGAAGTACAAAACTGGGGAAAAATCTTTACAGACACTTTTTTCTGATAAAGATCTCTCATTTTTAAAATATATAAAGAATGGTGCTAAATTTATAAGAATCCAAGTCATTCCTCAATTGATAAATAGTCAAAGAATATGAATAGACAATTTTCAGATGATGAAATTAAAGCCATTTATAGTTACATGAAAAATGTTCAAAATCACTATTGATTAGAGAAATGCAAATTAAAATAACTCTGAAATACCACCTCACATTTTTCAGATTGGCTAAGATGACAGGAAAAGCTAGTGATAAATCTTGGAAGGAAAGTAGAAAAACTGGTACACTAATGCATTGCTAGCAGAATTGTGAAATGATCCAATCATTCTGGAGAGAAATCTGGAACTATTCTCAAAGGACAATAAAACTACATACCCTTTGACCCAGCAGTGCCATTACTTGGTATGTATCCCAAGGAAATCTTAAAAGAGGGAAAAGGACCCATATGTGCAAAAATTGTAGCACTCTTTTTGTGGTAGCAAAGAATTGGAATAGGAGTGGATGCCCATCAATTGGAGATTGGCTAAACAAGCTTGGGTACATGAAGATAATGGAATATTATTGTTCTATAAAAAATGATTAACAAGATGATTATAGAAAAGCCTAAAAATATTTATATGAGCTGATGCTGAGCAAAACAAACAGAATTAGGAGTACACTGTATACAACAATAGCAAGAATGTGCAATGATCAATGATGAAAAGCCTGGTCTTTCTCAGCAGTTCAGTAATCCGAAGCAATCACAATCCACTTTGGACAGAAAATGCTGTCTCCATCCAAAAAAAGATCTAAGGAGACTGTATAAAAATCAACACATAATGTTCATTTCTTTTTTTCTTTTTTTTTTAATTTCTCCCATGGGTTTTCTTTGATTTTTCTCTCCCAACAAGATTCACAAAGCAATGTGTATTAAAAAATAAACTTATATATATATATATATATATATATATATATATATATATATATATATATATATATATATATATATATATATATATATGAGATACATCAAAACTGTGACCAGAAAAGTTGATAAACTATAAATGTAATTATATCGTTGTTGTTTAGTCATATTTAGTCATATCTAACTTTATTTCCTTACTTAGGGTTTGTTTTTGTTTTGTTTTTTTCTTTGCTAAGACACTAGAGTATTCTTCCATTTTTTTCTCCAGCTCATTTTATAGATAAGGAACTTAGGTAGGCAGGATTAAGTGACTTCTCCAGGATCACATAGCTAATAAGTATTTGAGGCCAGATTTGAATTCACATTTTCCTAACTCCAATCCTGGCATTCTACCTATTGCGCCACTAACTGCCCTGTCAACTTATATAGATATGGACTATTCTGATTACTGTGATCCTGTTTAACATCTATCAGGAGGTATTGTTCCTTTCCTGCTCTAAAAGCAGGGCAAGATTTAGCTTCCAGCTACTACTGTTTCTGCCTAAGTCTAGGAAACTACAGTCTTGAAAAATCATTAAGATATATATCATTTCCCCAGGCACCTGAATATTTTGATGCAATTGTGTTAATTTGCTAATTTGCCTTTGCTATCACTGACTACACAGTGATACAATATCTTTTGCTCATTGAAATTGCTCAGCATTTTATATAATTTTAATGTCTGTAATGGGAAGCAGTTGATAAGAGACTGGAGCAAGATACTGGACAAGTTAATAATCTGGGGGGCATAAAATTATAACGCACTAGTAAAACAGGGAAGCAGCTGCCTGAAATATCCTTTATCTTGGAAAGTGTGCTTTGGGGTCATTATAGTATGATTTTATTGGCTATTTTTTGGCAAAATGCCACAATGGCTTATGGCTTCTCAGAAAGGTAACATTGCATTTTATGAATGATAGACAGATGGTTTTTATGATACCTTTGCATTATAGTTTATGTTTAGGAAATACTAGTATCAACCCCCTCCAGACATGTAAAATCAAATGAACAGGCTTTGAATATTTTTTTCTTTCCTATTTTTTTTTATTTACATTTTGGGAAGGTGCTAGTCAGATTATCAAGGCAGAAATATTTACTAGATGGCTCACAATTATCCCAATACTCTATCTTAAAATAGTTTGTGTTTTCAAAAAATCAATTGAGGATTAAGTGGGGCAGAGATCATTGTTTCCTTCCTATTTTAAGTTAGATAGATGTCCAAGATTCAGAACTGTATGTATGTAACTTCATCTCTTTTGTCTCCCCAACCTCTAATTAGATTTTCCTGTTTAAGTTCTGTTCTTTTAATCAAAAAAAGCAAGCAAAATCAATTTTTTAAGCTACCACAACCCCAGTAAAACATTTAGTCATAAAGCACTGAAAGCTTTATTCTGTAAAACTGTCATAGCTTACTATATTGTTTAAATTATTTCCTTATAGAACCACCAGAATCTTTGCTGACTCTCCTGGATCACTGTCTTGTTGTGGCAGGCCCTTTATAACAGAAATATCTGACAAAAGGTGATCTACTGGAGAAAAAAAAAATAATCTTTGCAATATCTTTGCAAAGAAAATAACATGGACAGACTTTGGAAGATAATGGAGGAGTGAAAGGCCTGATGTGCTCTTTGGTCCATGAGGTCACAAAGCATTAGATACATTGACAACTAAAACAAAAATCATTCCTGAGATTTTCCTGGATCCTTCTTTGTGTTGTGTCATTGTTTATATATACATACACACACACAACCAACAAATATTTATTTTCATTTATATATTATTTATATATATAATATATATGTATATATAAACATATATATATATACATATATATATATATATAATTTTTATTTCTCAATGTACAGGTATTATATCTGGCCCAGGTAATGAAACATTTAAATGGTAAAAATCCTGTAGCACAACACAGAAAAATTATGGCATTACTGGTGAGTAGAGGCCCAGAGATGTAAAGATCCAGTCCTGATATTTTTCTTTCAGCCTCTTGTAATCAGAAAGAGAAAAAAAATCCATCAATTAACCAATACCAAAGTTGAAAAGCCAGTTCACTGAGTAAATAAGCATTTATCAAGCATCTACAATGTGCCAGTCTCTGTGCTAAGCATTGGTGATTCAAAAAGATGAAAAAGATAATGCCTGACCTCAATGAGTTCACAAACTAATAGGAAGGTATCTCAATGTTCATTCATATCTAATATGTGTCCTTAGTTCATAGCTTTCAGAATTTCAGTAACAGGGAACCACACTATGTCCTGAGGAAACTCATTCTACCTTTAAGTTGTTTTTTATTATTATTATTTACAATTTCAAATTCTTTCCTTTCCCTCATCTATTAAGAAGTCAAGAAATGCAATACTCATTACGCTAATGAAATCATGTAAAACATTTTTTAAATTATCCATTAAAGCTCTAATTATTAAGAATTGTTTTTCCCCTTACATTAAGTTGAAATCTGACCTTTTACTTATTGCTCCTATTTCTAAATTCTAGGATCAAAAAAACACCTACAACTAGGTCCTGATTAGTATGAAGAATGAACCCCATGAAATATTCACATGTATTTGAATTTGGACCATTTGAAGTTAAGATTTTGGAAAATATGAAGAAGCTAAGTTCCAGAGTGAATAGTTATGTAGGATTGAAGTAAGGAAGACCTGAATTCAAATCCAGTTTCAGATACCTTCTAGATATAGCTCTCTGAGAAAACCATTTAACTTCTACCTACTTAAGGTTCCTCAACTGAAAAATGAGGAGAATAATGGCAACAATTTCCTAGGGTTGTTTTGAGAATCAAATAAGATCATAATTCATAACACCAATCAAGACTTAGCTGTTTTTTTTTTTTACATGATATCTCCTAATACTTAAAGAAGGGATTATTTCTTACCTCCCTTGATGACCTACATATAGCTGGCCAATTCATCTCTTGCTCAGGCTAAATATCCCAGTTCTTTTCACCAATATTCAAGTTCCATACTCTTTAGTTGTCCTGTCCTCCTGGTTGTCCTCTAGACATTCTCTAGTTTGTCAATACCCTTCCTAAAGTTTTTCCTAACAAAATTTTAAAATTTTGCATTATAACTTTATTTTATGTTTTATATATATATATATGTATGTGTACATATATATACATATATATGTATATATATATATATACATATATATTTATATATTGAATATATTTTAAAGGAAAAGCAAATTGCACATACTAAATTTGCAGTTTTACAAGCAATCCTCTTTTATTCTAGTCTACTTTTAATAAAATGTTTTTTTTTACTTCAACTCAGAATAAAAATTGTTGTTTTTTTTTAAAGAATAGTTTATATGAACAAAAATAATAATAATTTGGTGTCTAGACCTGAATATAAAACTCCAAATATCTTCTGACCTGGAGAACATAAAATGAGATTTATTTCATCCATCCCTTATTGTGGATTTTATATTTCTGTTAGTAGAATCTAAAATATTGTTATACTCTTATGTATTGTTGTGAGAAGCACACTGGATTCTAGAAGGTTATATCTGTGGACTGTATGCTATAATAGGCTCTATCAAGTTGGAAAATTTTTGTGAATGAATTTAGTGAAAGCCTATGTGTGTTGTGAAAGAACCAAATTAGCTAAATTCTACCTGGAGCAGAGGTGTCAAATATTTGAATGTGGACCAAATCAGATAAAAAATGTAATTGGGATATATTTAGCAAAGTAAATAAAATTATCCTAAAAGGAAGATATTACGAATTTCTGGTTTTCTATGTCAACATGTGACCCCCAGGGATCTTTGTGGATCATGGCCTCATTTCTATTTGAGTGTGATGTCATTGGTCTGAAGAATGCTGCTGTTTCAATAGCTCTTGTTCTTTTTTACCGCTATATGGCATCTACAACGTTGATTGCAGAATGATGACTACTTTAGTCACAAAGGTTGTCTTCTAGGTCATTTGAAGGGAATTAGCACCACTGAACAAAATATCCATACTTATAAAAATAACACATTTTTGAATTGTTGAAATTATGTTATTGGTTTATTTTGAGCTTGTGGTCCCTTAAAGTCCCCAGTTCTTTTTCTCATGAGCAATTATTTAGATAAACTCCCTAATTTTTACTTTAATAAATGATATTTTAATCCAAGTGCAGGATTTTATATTTGCTTCTGTATTTGTATCTCTGTTGCCAAACAAATGAATGTGACTTGTGATCTGGGTCAAATAAAAGCTGAGGAATGAGGAAAGAATGAATACAGACATCTTAAGTGAGAACCAACCCAAAAGGTACATGCTTCAATTATCTCTGTAGTTGTTCATTTTAACTGAAAAAATATAAAGTCACAGAATCTTCTTAAATTAGGTAATACTTCCTTAATGTCTTTTATTAAATAATATTTTATTTTCCCAATACATGCAAAGATAGTTTTCAACATTTTTTGGAACCTTGTGTACCAAATTTTTCTCCCTTTCTCCCTTCTTTAGCTCCCCCTTTCTCCCTTCTTTAGCTCCCCCTTTCATAAGCTAGCAAGGATCTGATATAGTTTAAATATATACAATCCTTGATTTAAGAGAGGTCTGCAGAGAGTCACATGAACCTCAGTTCATGAAGTAAAATGAGCAGAATCATGAGATCATTGTATACAGCAACAAGATTATAAGATGATCAATTCTGAAGGACATGGCTCTTTTCAACAATGAGATCATCCAAGACTTCTGGCCAAGATGGCTGTGTGGAGGCAGACAGCTGCTTGAGCTCCGCATTTTCTCTCAGGACTTACTTCATGACAAGCCTTGGAATTAATGCTTGACCAGAAAAGAAACCCACAAATAATCACCAACAGAAGACATCCTTGAAATTCGCCAGAGAAGGTCTGTGTTTGCTCCGGGGAGGGTCAAACAGACTGGGCACAGACTGAGAGCAGGCAGTGAGAGCAAGACAGGCAGCTCACACAGCTCAGACCAGAGGGGGGAGGGGGGAGATCTCTTCTTTTTCTGCTAAAAGACTTTTACCCCAGTATGCATGTTCCATCTTGTCAGCAATCCAGGAGCAGGGGAGAGGCTGTAAACCCCAGAAAGCTAGCGTCTCTCAGAACCCGGCCATCCCCACCCCCACCTGGAGTTACTCAGTGCTTTCTTAGAGCCTCAGAGCTCAGCCACAGCACAGCCATCCCTATCCTGTTAGTGCCTTGCTGCTGTCTCCCACAGTCTGTAGAGGAAGTCCAGTAACACTATCCAGCCCCATCCACCCCACCCCAAAACAGACCAATTGTTTCTCTTGTCAATTTGTTTTCTTCAATTCCCACTCTGACAAAATGAACAAAAAATTTAAAAGGGCTGTAACCATTGACAGCTTCTATATGGAGAGAGAGCAGACTTCAAACCTGAGAAGACTAAAAGCAGGTTGTCTCCAGAGGAATCCCCTAAGGGGGATATGATCTGCTCCTCATTACATAAGACTCTCATAGAGCAAATCAAAAAGGCTCTCACAAGAGAGCTAGAGAGAAATGGGAAAAGGAAAGGGAAGCTTGGCAAGAGAGCCTGGAGAAGTCATCCCATGCATTTAAAGACAGAGTGGATAAAGAAATCAAATCATTGAGAAATGAAATTAGTGAGTTGGAAAAAGAAAACAGCTCTCTAAAAAATAAAATTGATGAAATGGAAAAAAATTCCATAGAAAATAAAAACTCAATTGGAAAATTAAAAAAGATATAAAAAAGTGAGTGAAAAAAATACATCATTGAAAATTAGAATGGATCAAGTAGAAAAGAATGATTCAAGGAGAAACCAAGACGTAGTCAAGCAAAACCAGAAAAACGATACAATTGCAAAGAATGTCAAGTACCTTATTGGAAAGACAACAGACCTGGAAAACAGATCCAGGAGAGACAATTTGAGAATAATCGCACTCCCTGAAAAATGTGAGGAAAAAAAGAGCCTGGACACTATTTTCCAGGAAATTATCAAAGAGAACTGCCCAGAAATTTTGGAAACAGAGGGTAAAATAGACATTGAAAAAATTCATTGATCACCCACTGAAAGGGACCCTAAAATCAAAATGCCAAAAAATATAGTGGCCAAGTTCAAGGACCATCAGATGAAGGAAAAAATATTGGAAGCTGCTAGAAAAAAGCAATTCAGATATGGAGGAACCACAATAAGGATAACCCAGGATCTAGCAGCGTCCACATTAAAAGAACGAAGGGCCTGGAATATGATATTCTAAAAGGCTAAGGAACTTGGTATGCAGCCAAGAATAACTTACCCAGCAAAAATGAGCATTGTTTTCCAGGGAAGAAGATGGACATTTAACAAAATAAATGAATTCCATCTATTCTTGATGAAAAAACCAGATCTACACAAAATGTTTGATCTTCAAATACAGAACTCAAGAGATTTCTAAAAAGGTAAAAAGAAATCTTGAGAACTATATTTCTACCACAAAGATATGTAAAGAACACATGTATAATTTGTCCTAGAAACTAGAGGTGGAAAGGAAATTATATCATAACAAAGGGTAAAATGGTGGTACTACATCTCACGAAAAGGCAAAGGTAACCAATTATATCTGAGAGAAAGAAAGGAGAGGGATGAACATAGTGTGTATCAATAGACATATTCGATTTATGGTGAAACTTCTTCCACTTCATTGAAAAGTGAGAGGAAAGGAGTAAGCTAAGGGGAAGGGAATACAGAAACTGAGAAAAAGGGGTAAAATAGGAAGAGGAACTTTAAGGTGGGGGAGGGATACTCAAAAGGGAGGGCTGTGAAAAGCAAGTGGTGTTCACAAGTAAGGGGATAAGATGGAAGGAAAGGAGAAAAGCATAAGCAGGGGTTAACAAGATGGCAAGCAATATAGAATTAGTCATTCTAACCATAAATGTGAATGGGGTAAACTCCCTCATAAAGAGGAAGCAGTTAGCAGACTAGATTAAAAGTCAGAATCCTACTATATGTTGTTTACAGGAAACACACCTGAAACAGGGTGATACATTCAGAATAAAAGTAAAAGAGTGGAGCAGAATCTATTATGCTTCAGGCAAAACCAAAAAAGCAGGAGTAGCCATCCTCATCTCAGATCAAGCAAAAAGATTACAGAAAATCATCCCCAGGATAATACACTATGACCAAATGGAATTTATACCAGGAATTCAGGACTGCTTCAATATTAGGAAAACTATTAGCATAATCGACTATATCAATAACCAAATTAACAAAAACCATATGATTATCTCAATAGATGCAGAAAAAGCATTTGATAAAATCCAACATCCATTCCTACTAAAAACGCTTGAGAGTATAGGAATAAATGGACTATTCCTTAAAATAATAACGAGCATATATTTAAAACTGTCAGTAAGCATCATATGTAATGGTGATAAACTGGAACCTTTCCCAGTAAGATCAGGAGTGAAACAAGGTTGCCCACTATCACCATTACTATTCAATATTGCACTAGAAATGCTAGCCTCTGTAATAAGAGCAGAGAAAGAGATTCAAGGAATTAGAGTAGGTAATGTGGAAATCAAACTATCACTCTTTGCAGATGACATGATGGTATACCTAGAGAACCCCAAATACTCTGCTAAAAAACTATTAGAAATAATTCAGAACTTTAGCAAAGTTACAGGATACAAAATAAATCCACATAAATCCTCAGCATTTTTATACATTACCAACACAATCCAAGAGCAAGAGATACAAAGAGAAATTCTATTCAAAATAATGGTCGATAGTATAAAATATTTGGGAATATATCTACCAAAGGAAAGTCAGGAATTATATGAGAAAAATTACAAAACATTTGCCATAAAAATAAAGTCAGATTTAAATAATTGGAAAGACATTAAGTGCTCTTGGATAGGCCGAGTGAATATAATCAAGATAACAATACTCCCTAAATTAATCTATTTATTTAGTGCTATACCAATCAGACTCCCAAGAAACTATTTTAATGACCTAGAAAAAAAAAAACCAAAAAATTCATATGGAAGAACAAAAGGTCAAGAATTTCAAGGGTATTAATGAAAAAAAAAAAATCAGATGAAGGTAGTCTAGCTGTACCTGATCTAAAGCTATATTATAAAGCAGTAGTCACCAAAACCATTTTGTATTGGCTAAGAAATAGATTAGTGATTAGTGGAGCAGGTTAGGTTTACAGGACAAAATAGTGTACAACTATAGCAATCTAGTATTTGACAAACCCAAAGATACCAACTTTTGGGATAAGAATTCATTATTTAAAAAAAAACTGCTGCAAAAACTGGAAATTAATATGGCAGAAACTAGGTATGGACCTACATTTAACAACACATAACTAAGATAAGATCAAAATGGGTCTATGATTTTGGCATAAAGAATGAGATCATAAATAAATTAGAGGAACATAGGATTGTTTACCTCTCAGACTTGTGGAGGAGAAAGGAATTTGTGAACAAAGGAGAACTAGAGATCATTATTGATCACAAAATAGAAAATTTTGATTACATCAAATTAAAAAGCTTTTGTACAAACAAAACGGGAAAATATTTTATAGTTAAAGGTTCTGATAAAGGCCTCATCTCCAAAATATACAGAGTATTGCCTCTAATTTATAAGAAATCAAGCCATTCTCCAATTGATAATTGGTCAAAGGATATGAACAGACAATTTGCAGATGATAAAATTGAAACTATTTCCACTTATATGAAAGAGTGTTCCAAATCACTATTGATCAGAGAAATGCAAATTAAGACAACTCTGAGATATCATTACACATCTGTCAGATTGGCTAAGATCACAGGAACAAATAATGATGAATGTTGGAGGGGATGTGGAAAAACTGGGACATTGATGCATTGTGGCAGCTCTTTTTGTAGTGGCTAGAAACTGGAAAATGAATGGATGTCCATCAATTGGAGAATGGTTGGTAAATTATGGCATATGAATGTTATGGAATATTATTGTTCTGTAAGAAATGACCAACAGGAGGAATACAGAGAGGCTTGGAGAGACTTACATCAGCTAATGCTGAGTGAAACGAGCAGAACTAGGGGATCATTAAACCCTTCAACAATGATACTGTAGGAGGATGTATTCTGATGGAAGTGGATATCTTCAACATAGAGAAGAGCTAATCCAATTCCAATTGATCAATGATGGATAGAATCAGCTACATCCAGAAAAGGAACACTGGTAAATGAGTGTAAAGTGTTAGCATTTTTTGCTTTTCTCTCCAGATTATTTTTACCTTCTGAATCCAATTCTTCCTTTGCAAGAACAACAACAACAAAATTTGGTTCTGCACATATATCAATATACCTAGGATATATTATAACATATTTAATATGTGTGGGAATGCCTGCCATCTAGGAGAGGGGGTGGAGGGAAGGAGGGGAAAAATTCAGAACAGAAAGGAGTACAAGGGATAATATTGTAAAAAATTACCTAAGCATATGTACTGTCAAAAAAGTTATAATTATAAAATTAATAAAAAAAAATTTAAAAAATGAGATCATCCAGTCTATTTCCAATGATCTTGTGATGAAAAGAGCCATCTACACCCAGAGAAAGTATTGTGGTAATTGAGTGTGGAGTCATACTACTTTCACTCTTTTTGTTGTTGTTTGCTTGCATTTTATTTTCTTTCTCATTTATTTTTAATTTGATTTTTCTTGTGCAGCAAGATAATTATATAAATACGTATACATATATTGGATTTAACATATATTTTTACCATATATAACATATGGATTACTAGCCATCTAGGGAGGGGGTAGGGAAAAGGTGTGGAGGAAATTGGAACACAAGGTTTTGCAAGGATTATATTGAAAAAATTATCCATGCATATGTTTTGAAAATTAAAAAGCTTTAATAAAAATAATTTTAAAATATATAAAGTCCTTTAAAACATATTTTCATATTTGCCATGTTGTATAAAAACATCCAGACCAAAAGGAACAGAAAAAAGAAAGAAACAAACAAATAAAAAGGTGAAATTACTATGCTTTGATCCACATTCAGTCTCCATAATTGGCATTTTCCATTTCAAGTATATTGGAATTGCTTTGAATCATATCCATTGTTGAAAAAAGCCAAGTCCATCACAATTGATCATCACACAATTTTGTTGTTATTATGTATAATGCCTTTTGTTTCTGCTCACTTCACTAAGTCTCAGTTCATGTAAGCATTTCCAGTCTTTTTCTAGGGTCCTTTTCCCTTTTTTATGATCTTTTTGAAATACAAACCCAGTAGTGCAGGATCAAAGAATATTCAGAATCTTATAGCTCTTTTGGGATTGTTCCAAATTACCCTCCAGAATGGTTAGATCATTTCACAACTTCATCAACAGTGTATTGATGTTTCACTTTTCCCACATCCCCTTCAACATTTATTGTTATCTTTTTCTGTCATCTTAGTCAATCTGAAAAGTTTGAGATGAGTACCCTCAACTTTCACTCACTCTAGTAGAATGGGTGCTCAATCTTCGATTTGAATACTTAACTGGTCTTCAGCTAATTGAGAGGGAATAGGAGTTCAGAGGGAATATAATACTATGACCTTGTGATCCTTTCCTGGAATATTTGCCTTGAATAGCCAGTGAACTAAACTAGCTCCTACCAAACATATATACTAATATAGCAGGGTAAAAATTGTAAATTTCTAAGAAGAGCAGATTCAAACTTAGGGCATATTAGTAGTAAGACATATGTGTAGTGTGCACTATGACAAAAAGAACTCATACTTTCTTGTATTAGAATGATTTTTTTTCCCCTAATAGAGTCCTTCTATAGGTTCTTTTGCATACAGTGTCTCTGCTGGATGGGCTGCTCATCTAGATTCCCAGGTCCTGCCCATTTCTAGTTCTCTTCTCTAAATCCAAGAATTCTAATGTCAGTTCACATTTTCTTCTATGCTTTTGACTTTGTTTTATTGTTCCTTCATATCTCAGGGAGTCATTAGATTCGACTTTTCCATTTCTAATTTTTAAGGAATGATTTTCATCAGTGAAGCTTTTGCATATCTTTTTCCATGTGGCCAATTTTGCTTTTTAAGGTGTTATTCTTATCAGTGAATTTTTGTACCTTTGTTTTTTTTTTCTGTTTTGCCAATTATATTTTTAAGGTGTTAACAAGCTGGTTAAATGGGTCTTCAAATTTTTATTCTTTTCATTTCCTTATCTAATTTTTCTTTCACCTTTCTTTTTCTTTTTTTCTTTTTTTTTTTCCTTGAGGCTGGGGTTAAGTGACTTGCTCAGGGTCACACAGCTAGGAAGTGTTAAGTGTTTGATACCAGATTTGAACTTGGGTCCTCCTGAATTCAGGGCTGGTGCTCTATCCACTGTGCCACCAAGCTGCCCCTCCTTCCCCATTCTAAATTTATTTTTAAAAAATCACTTTTTAGTTCTCAGGATTCTTTTTAGGTTTATGTCCAATTTTCATTTTAATTTAAAGCTTTGGCTATAGCTTCTATATCCAAAGCCTTCAAGAAAAGTAAGATTTGGGAAGAACTCAAAAGGGATTTTGAAAAATCAAGTAAGAGAGAGATATAAAAAAGAATTGAGAGTGTTGTGAAAGGAAATGCCAAAAGCTAATGAGAAAAAGAATACCTTAAAAAGCCAAAGCAGCCAAGTGGAGAAAAAAGGAACAAAAGCTCAGTGAGGAAAATAGTCTTTGAAAAATAGAATTGAGCAAATGGAAGCTAATGATCTTATAAGAAATCAAGATACAATAAAGCAAAACCAAATAATGAAAAAAAAATAGAAAAAATGTGAAGTATCTCATTGGAAAAACAAGTGACCTGGAAAATAGATCAAGGAGATATGTTAAAAATTATTGGTCTATCTGAAAGTCATGATCCCAAAAAAAAAAAAAAAAAAAAAAGAATCTGGACATCATCTTTCAAGAAATTATCAAGGAAAACTGTCCTTATTTTAGAACCAGAGAGTAACATAGAAATTGAAAGAATCCACCTAACCTCCTGAAAGAGATCCAAAAATAAAAACTCCCAGGAATAATATAGCCAAATGCCAGAACTCTCAGGCCAAGGAGAAAATATTGCAAATCTCTGGAAAGAAACAATTCAAGTATAGTAGAGCCACAGACAAGATAACACAAGATTTAGCAGCTTTTACATTAAAGGACTGGAGGGCTTAGAATATGATATTCTGGAGAACAATGGAACTAGGATTACAACCAAGAATCACCTACCCAGTAATACTAAGTACAATACTTCAGAGGAAAAGAAGGTTGTTCGATGAAATAGAGGATTTCATTTGTATTGAAAAGACCAGAGCTGAATAGAAAATTTGATTTTCAAACAAAGGACTCTGGAGAAGCATAAAAAGATAATTAAGAAAGTGTTATCATAAGGCACTTAAAGTTTATCTGTTTACATTCCTACATGGGAAGATGATACCTGTAACTCATTAGAACTTTGTTATTATTATGGCATTTAGAAGGCGTGTATATAGACAGATGGCACAGGTGTGAGTTGAATATGAAAGGATAATAATTTTTTTTTAAATGATGAAATTAAGGAGAGGAGAGGAATGTACTGGGAAAAAGGGAAAGGGAGAAATGGAATGGCAAAATAATCTGCCATAAAAAGAGTCAAGAAAAAGTTTTTGTAGTGGAGGAGAAGGAGAGGAAAGAGGGAGTGATTGAAACTTATTCTCATCAGAGTTGACTCAAAGAGGAAATAACATATATTCAGCAGGGATATAAAAAATCTATCTTACCCTTCAGGAAAATAGGAGGGGAAGGGAGGGTGATAAAAAAGAGGGCAAATTGGGGAGGGAGTGGTCACTACCAAAACTCTTTTAAAGAGGGATATGGTGAAAGGAAAAAAGAGAATAAATGGGGGGGGGCAGGAAATAGAGTTTTCAATAGTAATTGTAAAAAAGTTTTTGAAGCAAGTTTCTCTGATAAGGCCTCATTTCTCAAACATAGAGAGAACTGAGTCAAATTTATAAAATATAAGAGCCATGTCCCAATTGCTAAACAATCAAAAGATATGATCTGTGCTCAAAAGGCTATAAATTCATGCAAATCCTTTGACTTAACAATATCACTGCTTGGCATGAACACTAAAATAGATTTTAAAAAAAGAAAAAGAATATGATCTATATATGCAAAACATATTTGTTGCAATTCTCTTCTCATGGCAAAAAAAAAATAGAAAATGAGGGGATATCCATTAATTGGGCAATGGCTCAATAAACTGTGATGTGTGTTTATGAAGGAATATTATTGTCCTATGGGAAATGATGAGCAAGATGCTCTGAGGAAAAAAAAAAAAAACACCTGGAAAGTCTTCCATGAGCTCAAAGTGAAATGTGCTGTATACAAAATATCAATGTTCTTGGATGACCAGCTGTGAATGACTTTGCTATTCTCAGTAGTACAATTATTCATGACTATTCTGAAAAACTCTATAATGAATATATATTACATATATATCATATATATATATATATATGTGATTATTATGAAAAACTCTATCCATACCCAGAAAAGGAACTAATTGTGTCTGAATACAGATTGAGATGTTATTTCTTTCTCTCTCTTTCTCTTCTCTCTCTCTGTCTCTCTCTTTCAAACTTAATTTTTCTTGAGGGTTTATTTGAGTTTTTATTTTAAAGTTATTAGGGGGAGGAATGTTGGGAGACCTCAATTAAGTGCTTTTTCTACTCTACCTTTTGTTTGGCTTTTCCCCATATTTAGAAAGGTCCTAATGTTAAGGAGCATGGGAAAGGAATAGAGAAAGTCAAATGTAAAATAAAGCTTGAAGGAAATCAGGGAAACTAGAGGCAGAGATCAGAAGGGAGTGAATTCCTGCAACAGGAAAGAAACAATAAAAATGCAGCCAAGAGATGGAGTGGTGTGTGTGTGTGTGTGTGTGTGTGTGTGTGTGTGTGTGTGTATGTGTGTAAAAACAAGAAGGCCAGGGTCATTGGATCAAAGAAAACAGTGAATGCAAGGTATACAGGAAGACAGGAAGTTAAGAATAAGTTATAAAGAGCTTTAAAAACGAAAAAGAAGATTTTTTTATTTGATTCTGGATGTAATGAAGAGCCACAGGTGTTTATTGAATAGCAGAGGGCATGGTCATACCTGCACTTTAGTAAGATAAATTTGACAATTGAGTAAAGGAGAGACTAGAGGAAAAGAAACCTGAGCCAACAAGAACAACCAAAAAGGTATTGCATTGGAAATTGCAGGATTTCTGTTAGAGATTTTTTCTAATCTGAGCTTTGAAGGAAGCTAAAGACTTTACAGTATTATATAAATGTCATATCTATTATTATCAAATCATTTATGGTTGGATCACAAAATGTTAAAATAGGGAGGTAGCATAGTCATAATCAAAATAATTAATGTTTAGATAGTGCTTAATGGTTTATAAAGCAATTTTCTGACAACAACCCCATGAGAGAGACAGTCTAATTCAACCCTTCATTTTTTCCTGATGCAATAAGGTGTTGATGACTAATAACTGAATGGGTAGCTGGTCCACACTTACTCAGATTGCCTTTATACAAAGGAATGCATCTTTAATGGTGAACAAAAATGCAACATCTACAGTGTCATGGGAGATGTATGTATGTTTGTATGTATGTGTAATTCCTTCCTTCCTAGATTATCCTATGGATTCAAGTTAAATTTCTTTACATTTAAAATAAAGGAGAAAGAATAAATGATTTATTTATGTGCATTTAGCTCTGGCATTCCATGAGTATGAAATTCCTCCACTCAGTGACTATTCGTTCCCATTACAGTATATCTAAGGCAAGTCTGGCCCAAGACAGGTATTGATGACCCACTCTTTTGCCTTGCTTTGTCCTTTCAATCTTCATTTTCCCCCTTCTCTTTCTTTTGCCTCTTCTTTTCTTTCTAATTAGTCTATTAGGCTACCAGAGACATCACTGAGGTCTACAGGATTCCTCAGGGCTACCTAAATCTTGCTTCTGAAGAATATTAAAGACCTTTACCCATCAAAGTGAGCCAGCAAAAATAAGGTAAAATTTTAAAACAGACCAGGAATGAACTATATCTATTGTCACATCATGTACCAAGATGAAACCAAGTGGGAAAGTAAGGAGGCAGCCACCCATGTGTTTTTATTTCTGGGGTACTTGGAAAGTTTCTTTTCCAAGGAAAAGGTTTTCCTGTCTCTAGATACCTCCTACAGAATGAGACTTTAAATTCCTTTAATAGAGGGATAAACCTTTACTTTCACAATTGAAAATAAGACTTAAAAATGCTTACATACTCTGAGAGAGATAGCCAAACAAATAGATGAGTTAGTGATGTCTTAGAACTTCATCCAAGAGTACTATTGAATAAGGAAGCAGGTACTAAAATCCTACAGAAGTAAGGTGTCCCATGATATCAACAGAAAGCACAGAAATGAGATTATAGAAGTGCTAAAGACCCTTTTCATCCTTTTCCTATTATAAATATAAAAAGAGTAGCCTGTCTAAGAGAAATTAAATTACATTTCTAGGAGATTCTGGGCTTCAAGGATGGATCTAAATGAAGTACAGAAGACTTCAACTCCTATGAAATTGTATACCTTAGTACAGGATTCTTTGAAATTTAGGGATGATATGGAGAAGAGAAAGATGATATCCATAACACACATATTTTAGGACCTGGCCAAGAGAAGAATTCACTTCCAAACTTGAAGTGATTATAGATGAATAAAGAAAAATTTTTGAATTCAGTTTTATATTTGATGTGCAGGAAAAAAAATGTTAGTGATATTTGACATTTCCAATCTCTCCAAAGATATACTGTGTTTGGCTGATTATTTTTCTGTCTCCTAAAAAAAAAGTATGGGCTCCTCTACATCCTCTTACCTTTTCCAAAGTAAGTGGCACACTACAGTTTTAACAATCTCAGTAAAGAAAGCTTATGTACATTCATATGACCTTGCCTGAATGCCTTTGTTTACCAACTTATGTTTCTGGGTGCTCCATTTGTAAAAGTACATAATAATCAAAGCAAAAGCAAACTATTTGTCAATGGAATTTTCTTCTGTCACTTAAATTGCAAATTATCAATGTAGAGAAACCATGGGTCCTTTCTAGCACTCTCAACATGGTAAACAAAGCCACTCAGGCAAGGCCACAGGAATCCTTAGCCTAACATAACACACTGAACCTATTAAAGATATTGGAAGTTCCCCCATTCCATTTAAGCTCCTCTTTCTGACACTAACTAGGAAGCCAACCCCTTGCTTTAAAAGACACAGTTCACATTATTTAGTGAATTTGGACCAGTGCATAGTCAGCATGGAGGGAGAGATGATTTGCTAGATGCAGAAGATGAAAGTCCTAAGTTCCAACCAGGTGTATATTACATATTGGACCTTGGATAAACCACTTTACCATTCTCTCTACCTCAGTTTCTCCATCTTTAAAACAGAAATAATAATAGCACTTACTTCACAAGTTTGTTGTGAAGATAAAATGAGATATTTGCAAATTGTTTTGCCGAACTTAAAGTACTTTATAAAATTTACTATATTTTATTCACTATATCATTCACTATTTTTATAACCTTGAAGAGCTGGAAGAGGTCTTTGTGTTCATCCCATCCAAAATGTTCTTTCATTTAAAATTGGAACAAATCGAGCTGCAGAACAACAACAATAACAACAACAATCAAGAAAATGGCTAAAATCATTTCCTTTTTCTAAGATTCAGAAAAGATTTTTCTGAATTCAGATCTAGGCAGTCAGTGTTCTTCCCAATCCAATATGTTGGAATATATTATATCAGGGAAAATCTAAGCAAAATCAGGTTGTAAGTGTTTCTTTTATATCCACAATGGGATATCTCATCATCCTGTGTCTCAGTATCTCTTCATCCTTCTCCCCCATGTTCCTTTGCAAGTGCCCATCCTTTGTTTAAACACTGAAAATAACAACAAAAGTGAAAAGGTTGATGTCGACTCCCTACCAACCCTTATATTTTTGTTGATTTTAAAAAATGTTTTAGTCTTTTTAGAAAGATCTATTAATTAATTATAATAAATTAGTATTTATATACCACTTCAAATTTACAAAGCTTTTTATATATGTTTTCTGATCTTTTCAACAATACTATGAATTAGTTGCTATTTTTTTCTATTTACAAATAAAGAAACTGAATTTGAGACAGATAAAGAGACTTGTTCAGAGCCACATGGCCAGTAAATATCCAAGATAGGATTTGAACTTCGATCTTCCTGATTCTAAGTCCAATATTTTATCCAATGTAACACCAAAAGTGATACTAAGGGAGAACAAAATGAAAAAAAAACTTAACTCCTCACCCCACCTTCACTCTCTACATACATGCTTTTCTGCTTTATTTCTGCTTTATTTTTTTTCTTCTTCCTGCATCTTCTGTTTTCTACCTTGGTCTTATCATTCCTAGAGGGCCTAATTTGTTCTTAGCTAGTGATTGGCGTTATAAAGTAATTTTATAATAGTTGAATTTACAATGACCATAAGTGAGAATACGTCTACCACTAATTACAATTCGGTACAGGATTGGAAGGTGCAAACAAATGAATTTCTACTGGTAGAATGTTCAAAAACTTACTTATTTTTGATCAGGGTTTTTGTGGGGAGGGAGTAAGGAAAATGATTCTTCTTAGAATCTTCAAATTCTAATCCCTAAAAAAAAGCACTTCTACTAAAAGTCTAAGAGTTTATTACATAAATGTAGTCTGAGATTTCCCAAAGGACTCAAACTGTCTTTCCACATATGCTTTTTTTTTTTTTCTGTATGGCCACAATGAACAGTGTGACAGGTTTAGAAATTGATTATCAAGTTTGAGTCTTTAAAAAATACTAATACCTACCTATAGCATAGCCTCAGCAGAGTAGAAACTCTGTGAGAGGACTGAGCACTTTTGCTTACATGGGGGAAAGAGAGAGTCCTGTATCCCCATGCCCTGTTTCACAAGAATGGCAAAATGATTCATGTAAGTGAGGCCTCTGAATTGCCTAGAGAAAGGTGCCATAAAATGACCATTATTCATTGCTATTGCTATTCTGGAAATGGCTGTAAACTATCACTGATAACTTGGAAGCTAAGAAAAAGACTGGAATCAGAACTCTAAGGTACTAGTAAGAAAACTACATGCTATAGGAAAAAGGAGGTTGGGGACTTGAGTTCAAATTCTAATCAGCTCTATAGAGTACCTCCATTGACTTGCTAAAGTCATCCCATTTATTGAGAATCAGTAAAAGGAAGAGGTTGAACTAGATGGCTTTTAATCAATCAGTACTTATTAAGCACCTATCATTTGCCAAACACTCTGCTAAACAAAAAGAGGTAAAAGACAGTCCCTGCCTTCAAGGAACTCCCCTCTCTGCTCTGAAACTATCATTCTATGCTCACTGCAAGACCAGGACCTTTGTCACCTCCAGTTACTTTATCTTATTGCCTTTACTGTTCATGTGTTCAAGGGTTATGCAAAGAAAATCAAGGCAAGACCAGAAGTTGGAGTCAGAGGATCAGGAGTCAAATCCTGACTCTTCCACTTGCTAGCTATATGTCAGAAATATTGAAAAGTTGAGTTTCCACAGAGTGTTGCAAGCTTCCAGGTAGAGTGGATCGTGGATACCACTGGCCAATAAGTTTTCAGAATGTAAGAGATTAAGGAAGGTTAAGATTCCACAGAACAATTAAGGGATGGAAAAAAGCTTTGAGCAAGCAAGGAATTAGGGAGCTAGGAAAGCACAGATGGAGTCAGCCAATCAGAAAGTCTTGTGGTTTTGAGAAAAATCACAAATTTAAGATAATCACTGATCCAGCCCAAACTAATTGGGATCAGTGACCTGACTTGACCTAATCCCTACTATGCCTACTTCATAGGCTAATTGAATATTAAACAACACACCCCGTAGGAGGAGTTTTCTGCCATTTTTAAACATGGGATGTATGATGAGGAAGAAGGGGACATGTGTATACATATATAGGAGGAAACATATAGTGGGTGTATCAGAAACAGTGTAACCTGGAAGAGAATGGATCAATCCAGTCTCTGAAGGTAGGATTGAGCTAAACTAACAAGTATAAAGCTTCTCCTGCTTCTGTGCTCAACACTCCTTCTTTCTAAAGAAAGCAACGTCCACTTCTGGCCAGAAACATTAAGACAATTCCTTAAGATTCTTCTTTAATACATTTTCCTTGATATCTGATTTTCAGCGGCGAGTGTGTTTCTAGCATAGGTGAACTAAGATAAGTTACTTTCCTCCTGTCCTCTGAATTATTTCAGTCATAGCTTTGTGATCCAATTTGAGGATTTTCTTGGCAAAGATACTGGAGTCATTTCCCATTTCTCTCTTTCATTTTACATATGAGGAACTGAAGCAATTAGGGTTAAGTGACTTGACCAGAGTCACACAGCTAGTAAGTGTCTGAGGACACATTCAAAGTCAGGTCCTCCTGACTCCAAGGCCAGTGATCTATTTACTGGTCATGTAGTTGCTCTAATAACTTACTTTCAGTTATTTATTTTTATAAAAATAGAACATTGGACTCAAAGATCTGTAAAGTCCACTCCAGCAATAAATCTGGGATTCTATGCCCACTTTATACTTCCTAGCAGGGTTTCATCAAAATCTTCACAACATTTTAATAATAGCAAGATTATGGGCTTTGCAAGTGCTAACATTTATGAACTTTAAGGTTTACAAAGGGCTTCATAAATATTATTTCATTGTATTCTTACAAGAACCCTGGTAGATGCTATTGTTATGCCTATTTTACAGATGAGGAAGTTTAAGATACTTGCCCAAGATCACACAGCTAAAAAATGTCCAATGCTCTATCTATTGAGCAGCTTCCTCATATGCTATGAAAGGATATGTTGAGCACAGAGGCATCATGCATTTATAAATGATGTTGAAAATCTGCATGATATGACTAATACTTTGACCTCCATTTGACTTTTACAAAAAATAGCACTCTGGTATGAGCAAAGAAGAGTGGTAGAATTTAACCCTGAGAATTATCAGGAGATGGAGATATTACAAGCAAGGCTATAATGGACCAGTTACTCAGAGAGGTTGCTTCTTTTTAAAAAATTAATTACAAAATCATGGGAAAGAGAAAAAAAAAAAGAAAAAAGAAGTGAACATAGCTTGTGTTGATTTACATTTAATTTCCATAGTTCTTTTTCTTAATGCAGATGGCATTTTCTCTTCAAATTCTATTAGGATTTCCTCAGAGATCTACTGGGGAGAACCAAGTTTTTTTTTTGTTTGTTTTTTTTTTTTATAACTGATCATCACACATTCTTGTTGACTTGTGTACAACATATTCCTGGTTCACTTGTTTTGCTCAGCATCAGTTCATGTAGATCTTCCCATCCTTTCTAAAATTAACTTGTCAGTTTTTATAGAAAATAATATTCCATTGCTTTCAAATACCATAACTTGTTCAGCCATTCCCAAATTGTTGAGCATCTACTCATTTTCCAATTCTTTGCTATCACATAAAGAGCTGCTACAAACATTTTTGCACATATGAGTCCTTTTCCCTCTTTTATGATTTCCTTGGGATTCAGACCCAGTAGTGGCACTGCTGGGTCAGAGAGTATACACTTTGATAACCCTTTGGACATGGTCCCACATTGCTCTACAGAATGGTTGGATCATTTTACAACTCCACCAACAATACATTAATGTCCCAGTTTTCCCATCTCTTCTTCATTATCTTTTCCTGTCAATCTAAAAGAGGTGAACGTTACTACCTCAGAGTTGTTTTAATTTGAATTTCTCTAATCAGTAGTAATTTAGAGCATTTTTTTTCATATGACTATAGATAGATTTAATTTCATCATCTAAAATTTTTCATTTATATCCTTTGACTATTTATCAATGTGGGAATGACATATTCTTATAAATTTGACATAATTATTTATATATTTTAGAAATGAAGAGAAGTTGCCTTCTAAAGCAATTTGTACATTAAGATTCATAGCAACCAAGCACCAGCCCTGAATTCAGGAGGACCTGACTTCAAGTCTGGTCTCAGACATGTAATATTTCTTAGCTGTGTGACCCTGGGCAAGTCACTTAACCCCAATTGCCTTAGCAAAAAAAAATGTTTCATAGAAATATAGATCTAAATATGAAAAAATTCTTCATAGTCAATCTAGTGCAACCTCCAAATTTTCTAGTTTAGAAAACTGAGACCAACGGAGATTATATAACCTGCCCAATCACACAGGTAAATTTGAAAGACAGGATAGGAATTCAAATTCTGACTCTAGAGTTTTGGGGTTTTTCCACACATTCTGCATATTTCTGTTTTTCACACTGTGAATTTTACAGAAGCATTTCAGATGACCAGGATATCAAGTATAGAGGAAAATGTGGCAAACATGGAAACCAGCATTGGTGAAAAGAGAGCATTGAAGTGTTTTAACAGAGATATTAATGATGTCATCCTAGTATTGTGTTCCATAGTGTTGTCATCCTGCTTCAGGCAAGGAATTGTGGGATAAACCAAGGGTAGTTAACATTAATTTTGTTCCTAGGTAGATTAATTTGAGACTCAGTTATTAGCCTTTGGAAAAGAATTTAAAAAATAGTTTTAGGGATTTAGCCAAGAACTGTTAGGATTCCATGTATCTTCCTTTCTGACTTTCTAACCTTCTTACCTGTGTGTTTTTTTCAAAATTTGTTTTAAACTCTGGACAAATTTTAAACCATCACCTTATGTAATAATTTCTGCTTTGGTAATATTAAAATGATTTTAGTAAAAATATTGCTTATGTGAGCCATCAGGCTCTGAATGATTCATTGTCCCTGATTATTATAGTCATTTGGTTAGTGAATAAATATGTTACTTCCTCCTAGATGTTAATGCCTTCCCTCTCTTTATTAAATTGTATTTATTTTATAAATGCATATATATGTATATGTATATATACACACACGTATATATATATATATATATATATATATATATATATATATATATATATATATATATATATATATATATATATATACATATTGCTTCCCTTGCTCTATAAATGCTTGGTTCCTAAAAGGCAAGGGCTGATTCATTTTTGTCTTTGAATCCAGAGTGCTTGATTCATAAAGGATGCTTAAGTAATGCTTTTTGATTGACTGGTTGATTGATTAATTTAGTGGATTTTATGATATATTGGATAATCCAAAGTTTGAAGTAAGTAGCAGAATCAAAGATGCGAATGTCTGGGATAGTGACCCTTACCCTAAATAAAATCAGACTCTCAAGGTAAAAAAAACAAAAAGGATTTATTATAATCTCCCAAGAAAGGTCAGCTCCCAACAACAGCAATGTCAGTACAAGAGTGCAAAGCACAAGCTGCAAAAAACAGAATTGTATAGATCCTATTGTGGAAGCCCCCATCCCCTTCTGACCTTTTCTCCCATTGGCTGAAAGTCCAGGCTTACATAAATTGACCCAAAAACTAAAAATCAACTCAGAGACAAATAATTCTAGCCAATGACACATTCTTTACCATATTAGGAATTTAATGCTAATTGTGATGAAAACAGTAGGGGGAACAAGAGGGAAATGCATGTTTATCTAAAATAAGCAAACGTTTGCAGCTTTTTGATTATAGCACAACTTCTATATAGCAAATATATATAGCAAAGTTTCAAGTTATGATTAGGATATAGGTCTAGGCCTTATTCTTATGAGAGATTTTCATTCATTTCATCCCATTCATGAAAATCCCCATGAATACAAAGGCATTTATAGAGACACCTTTTGTTGTAGCAAAGAAACAAGGTGAGTTCCCATCACTTTTTAGCAATTGATTGAACAAGTTATATTATATAAATTTGATGGAACATTATTTTGCCATAAGAAATGGCAAAAGCTCTAGAACTTCAATGATTTTTTCCAGTAGTGGATAATCTTCTCTTATAAACGTCAGTTTACTTGTCTAAGAGGAGTAGTTATATAATCATTGCTTCCTGTTGGATTTTCCAGATTGATAAGAGTAAGCTTTACTCAGGTCAATACCCTATTCAACTTTGAAGTTAGAATGAAAGGAAGCACTTTTCGGTCATTAAACAGTTAATAAATCGATGTATACTTGGCCCTAAAATAAAAAAGTATATTTAACAAGGATAAAGAGGTATTTAGAGCTAGAAGTAGCTACCCTCATTTCATATGCAAATTGATCTGATCATCTTAGCAGGTAGGGGGTTAAACTCTATAATTTCTAAAGTCCTTTCTAGCTCTTAGTATAATTCTTGACATTGTAAAAATGCTTATTCCTTTCCCCCTCCCCCAAAATACCTGTGATCTCTGGGAAAAAAAAGCAGTTAATGTTAAGACCAAGCCACAAGGCCACATACCAAGCCACATACAGCCGCAAGGGCCAATCCCTTCTAATACAGAGAATGGTCTCAAAAGCAATGGACAGGAAATTGCTTCAGACCATATCACACTGAACATGTTTAACTGATGTGAAGTTTTTTTGCAACTTTTTTTCCTGTAATCAGAACTTTCACAACTAGTCAGATGCCCTTTCTGAAGCTAAACAATTGACTTCAACAAAATGAAGCACTTTGCCCCAGTGTTAAGTTTCAAGTCTTAAGTAATTGTTCCCATCTGCCTCTGTCATTCTTTAACCATGAAACATCTCACATGGCATAGCATAAATGTATGGAGCTAAAATCAAGTCAGGATAAACTTAGAAACTTCCTTACACAGTGCTGGCCTGACAGTGGCTGGCAGGAAAACAATGAAGAATGCTTGGAATTTGGGATTTTCATCATAACCGTGAAAAATTTCTCTGAATAATGAATAGCCCCGATTATCAGTTCCAAAAATATAGGTTGTTTGTTTGTTGTTGTTTGTTTGCTTTTCAATAGCATCTTGCTATTGTCTGAGTCAGAACAGTGTAACTAAAAGAATTTTTGATATAAATAACCCCTAGGTTTAAGTCCCAACTCATAATTATTACTTTGTGGTATTTCAAGAAAATCATTTTAACCTCCTGGGCTTCAGTTTTCATATGATAGGAATTGGGGGGGACAGATGAAAAGTGGTTGCAAAATTATAAAGTTTTCTGTAACCTTGAGGCAATGTAAAGGGGAAAACAGATAGACATTTTACCTTTGATATTTATCAGCTGAGCAAGTTTATTAGCCTCTCTAAGCATCAGTTTCCACATCTGTAAAATGGAGAATATAGTTCACTTGTTGACTTGTGATACTTCAGTGAATTAGTGTACATAAATTTGTAAATTGTAAAATACTGTATCATGTTATTGTTATCACACATAAAAAACTAGCGTTATTTTATCAACATCATCATCAGTATTATATTTGTGTCCCTTTCCCATTAGCATTGATGAGAAAATGGAAAAAAAATATAAATTAGGTGACATTTATCATGATATTTCCATTTTTGTTTTCTATGCCCTTTCCCTTATTTTGGGGCAGAACCAGGTAGGTGCCTGGTGCAACTGAATTCGCCTTTTTCCTTCCAAATATCATAATAAAACATATGACAATTTGGACTTATGAGGACAATTTGGAATTATGCTCAAAGAGATATAAAACTATTCATACCCTTTGATCTAGCAATACCACTGTGAGGTCTGTATCTAAAAGAATTTTTTTTTCTTTTAAGAAAGGAAAAGAATGTTTTTGGACAAAAACATTTATAACAGCTCTTTTTGTGGTGGCTAAGAATTGGAAATCAGAGGGATACCTATCAATTGGGAAATAGCTAAACAAGCTATGATATATGATAGTGATGGAATATTATTGTTCTGTAAGGAATGATAAGCAAAATGACTTCAAAAAAAACCTGGAAAGACTCTCATGAACTGATGCAAAGTGAAGAGAACACAATCAGGAGAATGTTGTGCACAGTAACAGCAATATTGTTTGATTAAAAATTGTGAATGACTATGCTATTCTCAACAATACAATAATCCAAGACAATCTCAAAGGATTTATGATGAAAAATGCTCTCTGCCTCCAGAGAAAGAACTGATGCTTTCTGAGTACAGACAGAAGCACATGCTCTTTCCTTCCCACCTTCCTTCCATCCTCCATTCTCTCCTCCCTGCTTCCCTCCCTCACTTCCTTTCCTCCCTCTCTCCTTTCTTTCTTTGGTAGTTTGTTTCTCTCTTTTTCTTCCTTCCTTCCTTCCTTCTTTTCTTTTTTCTTTCTTCCTTCTTTTCTTCTTTCTTTCTTTCTTTCCTCTTTCCTTCCTTCCTTCCTTTTTCTTTCTTTCTTTCTTTTTTTCTTTCCTTTCCTTTTTATTTTCTTTCTTTCTTTTTCTTTCTTTTCTTTCATTTTCTTGCATGAAATGACTAATATGGAAATATTGAAATGATTGATCATATATAATCTATATCAGATGACTTATCTCATAAGAGAGGGATGGGAGAGTGGGAAGGATAGAATTTAGAGTTCAAAAATTAGAACAATTAATGTAAAAATTGTTTTTACACATAATTGGGAGAAAATAAAATATTAAAAATACTCTTAGAAAAGTTATGGGATAAAATTACGTGAACATTACTGAAAAGATACCATATGGTGACAGCCTCAGGGATATTTGAAATTAACAAAGGGATAAAGCCTGAAACCAAAAAAAAAAAAAAAAAAAAAAAAAGTTAAGCTCTAATAATGAAATGTTGGACATTAATAAAAAATCAGAGCAGAATATTTTGGTGAAAATTGCCGTGTAGTAAGTTTTATAGCCGTTGTAAAGAGGGAGGTAGCACTAACAGGATAAATAGTTTCTCTTGTAGAGTTTCTTAGATTTTTTCAGATTTTAGTCCACTTTTTAGGACAGCAGATCTAGGATATCTCTTCAGTTGTTTAATGCTTCTGAGAAATATCAGTATAATTAACAGGAAAAAGAGAACTATTTGAGATGAGATATAAATATATAACAGAAAGAGACAAAAATAATTAATTCAGTCCAGAAATAAAAATAATCCAAACTCAGGAACTTAAGCCACAAAGCACCCAAGGCTCCATTCCAAAAGGAAATATATCATCTAAAAGTCTCAATCATTAAGCAAGGATTCCATTATGGCTTCTGTTCTTTCTGTCTGGCATACCACCCAATAGGCCAAAATACTACTGAACCTTTTGCAGTGGATTCTCAATGGTCTAAAAGTGATCTGGTAAAATCCTTTATCATCCTATTCTAATGAAATGTACCTCTCAATATGCACAGACTATAAGTCCTGAAGCATGAGATCAAACACTATCTTGAACTTCTTGAAATTCAAAACAGTGAATAATGAGAACATTATCACTTTGCTCTATAAATAGCATTTCTAGCTTTCCCTTCATGTTTTTAATTACATGCTTGTATTGCCATCAAATCAGAGGGAGCCCCACATGTAAGCATAGCCTGATATTTCCCGATCTGCTTTCTGCATTGCGATAGTACTGAATGGAGACCGATTGAATTTATGTAGTCATTTCTCTGAAAAACTATTTTCAAATCTGATTTACATAATAGATGTGGTACAAAATGTGTTCCTTTCCAAATGAAGGATCTGGAGGCTTGTCATAAGCCTAGGCTATTTCACAACTTAAAAGCCGATAAGACTGCTAAAAGTATGACGAATGATTGAAGAAATACTGATTTCTTTACAGTTCAAGGGAGAATCATCCCTAGGGGAGCTTTTATAGACTTCCCAAAGCTGTGCAGTGACTTTCTAGCAAAGATTACTTTGAAATGCTTTTACTGTGTTGGAGCCATACCTTATAACCAAAGAACAAACTCCCATCTAAGAATAAAAGTGACTTTTGTATTGTGAGAACTTGTCATAAATCAGAAAATGATGATGATTTATACCTGCTTTGATGGGCATTCATCTTGTTGAGACAATTTGTGTCAGTGGCTACTTAGATCAGCTGATTAGAGTTTTCTGCTAATACAGCTAAGGTCATGAGTTCAATAGCATATAGACAAATTAACATTTTCTGGCCCAAGGGCATAAGTTTCACTTCTAATCCTAACCAGCCTTAGTATGAACATTTCACAATCATGAGGATAATTGGGTGAAAAATAAAGAAAATAATGTACATTCGATGTACGATTCAGAGAAAAAATTTAAAAGTTTACCTGTACTAGTTTGATGGTATCATTGCCATATATAATTTAATTCATTTCAATAAACATTTATTAAGCACTTATGTTCACAGGACATATGTACTTGGGACATAAGACAAATGGAAAATTGTCCCTGTCCTCAAGTGATAATTATATCCTTCAGGGACAGAACAACTTTAAACAGACAAATAAATACAATATTACTTGATGATAAAAACATTTTTCTATTTCATCAAATTAGGAAGCTTGAATTAAACCATATATGAGATATATGTGCATGTTTTTATATATATATATATATATATATATATATATATATATATATATGTTACTACCCATATAATACTTCTTAGAGACATTGTAAAATATAGATATAGAATGAACTCTACTTTGCCAGATAATGTTTATGTAATTACTTTATTTATTTTGTTTAATTATATAAGTCTTTCCTGAAAGAGAAGTTCTATGTTGGGGAAAAGGCACAGAATAATCACTGGGAAGTAGCATTAATATAGTTATTAGAAAAAATAAGTTCCCAAAAAATGTGTCATCTTGCAACCCTCCCACATCCATTGAGAGAACAAGCAATATGATATCAATTATAGAACTCATATAAAATATTTCTATATTAGCTATGTGGCCAAAAATAGTAAAGAAAAATAAAGTGAAAAATGATGCTCTGATGTGCACTTGGACATCACCAATTTTCTCTCTGGAACTATATAGCATTTTAAAAAATCATAAGTCCTTTGAAATTGTTATGGATCATTATATTAATCAGCCTAGCTAAGTCTTTTACAGTTGATCATCATTACAACATCATTATTATTATGTATAATGCCATCCTGATTCTGCTCACTTCATTGCTTTAGTTCATGTAATTCTTTGTAGGTTTTTCTGAAATTAACCTGCTTCTCATTTTTTATAGCAAAATAATATCCCATTAAAATCATATGCCACAACTTGTTCAGCTATTACCCAATTGTTGGGCAGTTCTTCAATTTTAAATTCTTTGCCACTACAAAAAAAAAAAAAAAAAAAAGCTGCTATCAATATTTTTTGCACATATAGGCCTATTTCCCCCATTTTTTTTAATCTCACTGGGATATAGCTCTAGTAGTGGTATTACTGGGTAAAAGGATATACACAATTTTATAACCTTTGGACATAGTTCCAAATGGTTTTCCAGAATGATTGAACCAATTTACAATTCCACCATTATTTTTATTTGTATCACCATTTTTCATATTCCCTTCAGCATTTATCCTTTTTTTCTTCTCTGTCATGGTAGCTAATATGATAGATGTGAGGTAGTACCTAAGTATTGTTTTAATGTATATTTCTTTAATAGTGATTTAGAGCATTTTTGTGATAGCTTTAATTTATTATTCTGAAATCTGCCTCTTGGTGAAGTCAAAAACACATCTAACCATTATGAAGAGCAATTTGAAAATATGGCCATAGGACTATAAAACTGTACATGCTCTTTGATGCAGCAATATTGCTAGATCTATATCCCAAAGAGATTAAGAAAAGAATAGAAAAGAAAAATAATATATTTATACAAAAATATATTATAGCAGCTCTTTCTGATTGTTAAGAATTAGAAATTGTCAAATGGAAAATTGATGAACAAGTTGTGATATATGCTTACAATGTTATATTATTGTGCTATTAGTAATGATAAGCAGGATGATTTCAGAAAAACCTAAAAAAACTTAAATGGCTCAAGACAGTTAAGTGAGCAAAACCAAGACAACATTGCATACATTAACAATAACACTGTATGATGAACAATTGTGAATGACATAGCTATAATCAGACATAGAATGATCTAAATTACAGATGACATCTAAAGACAACTCAAAAGATACTACTTTTCACTTAGTTTTTTGTTCAAGTTTTCTTCCACAAAAAAATGATTACTATGGAAATGTATATTTCCATATTAAAATATGCATGAGTGAGAAGGAAGAACAGAATTTGGAGCTCAAAAAATTTTTTAAATATTAAAAAATTTATTTTTTACACATAATTTGGGATATAATTTTTTTAAATAAGAAGAAAGCTGCCTATTCATATCCTTGGATTATTTATCAATTGAAAAATGAAAAAAAAATCTGTTTGTTCTGTGTCTTATATATTTTAGAAACTTAATTTTATCTGAGAATGTTTATAAAGTGCCCATTTCCCCACCAGTTAGGCTCATATTTGCTTCATAGAAGGAACTGATGACTTTGCATAGCCCTTCCTCACTTAAATACAAATCTTTTGCATGTCATGGCATCACCTCCCCGATAGCATGGTCCTCTTTGAGAAAGAAGGACAAACAACAATACACACATTTAGAGATATAAAATTTCCACTAAGTAATGTTGTGGCTGAATTTTATAAATTCTAATATGTTGTCTCATTATTGTTCTGTTTAATGAAATAATTGTTTTTTATGATATGTGCTTTGACCTATTCATTTTTTAGAATTAGATTATTTAATTTCCAATTAATTTTTCATCTATGCTTGCATGACCCTTTGATGAATTATTTTGAACTCTTGTGTTTCATTCTTCTAAGTGTTTCTTGTAAATAATATAGTTTGCTTAGATTCTGATTTCTAATCCATTCTGCTATATGCTTGCTTCTTATGGGTGAGTCTATACAATTCACATTAATAGTTACAATTTCTAAACTATGCATCTCTGTTTATCCTTTTCTTTTATCTTTCACCCTGTCTCTTCAGAAATCAGTTTTGCTTCCAACCACCTCTTCCCCTGATCTGCTTCCCTATTATTATTCATTTCCCTTTCTCTTATTGCTTACTCTTCCTATTTACATGTTGGGCAAGATAGATTTCTATATCCAACTGAGTGCATATATTCCTCTTTCTTCTTTCTTTGAACCAGTTCAGATGAAAGTAAGAAGAATTCTTCCTGATTTTTTTAATCTAAAAAAATAAATTCTTCCTTGTGTGATTCTTAGATGTATGATAATTTTTTCACAGTTTCTTACCCTTCTCCACTCTCCCCAAGAATTTCTTTTTCTCATCTATCCTTTTTTTAGGTAGTTTCTATATAAACAACTTACCCTATGTATTCTGTCTATATAAAGGTCTTCTAACTACCATCATGAAGATAAAGTTCTTAGAAGTTATATGTTTCATCTTTCCATATAAAAATGTAAACAGAATTTTATTGAGTCCTTTTTGATTTCTTTTTCCCATTTATTTTTTTATGACTCTCTTGAGTCTTGAATTTCAAAGTCAAATTTACTATTCAACTCTAGCCTTTTTATCAGGAATGCTTGAAAGTCTTCTATTTCATTAAATATCCATTTTCCTCCCTGAAGGATTAAACTCAGTTGACTGGGCAGGTGATTCTTGGTTACTGTAATGTTAGTTCTTTTGACTTCTGGAATTTCATATTCTAAGCCCTTTGGTTCTTTAACATGGCACAGCTGCTGTTGCTGCCATGTATAACCTAGGTCAGCCCTCACCCCAGTGTTACAGACCTCTTCTTCCAACCCCCTGAATTGTCTTGGGATCCCAATCTGACATTTTGTTGACTGCTGTTCCAGAATTCCTTATGAGGCATTAGTTTAAAATTATTTGGAAAAAAATAAAGCTTGACTGAACTGCTTCTTCTACTCCACAATCTTGGCTCTGCTCCTGGCCCAGTTGTTTTTGAAAGGTATTAAAGACATATTAGAAAATGAAGAAATCTAAAGGAAATAGTGATGTCCTGACTAAAGAATGATTTGATTTGAGGCAGTTACACAAAGTCATAGCTTTACTCTCTCATATCAAAGTCCAGTAACAAGACAAAAGTCAGAATAACTGATGATGACATGGGATGAAGTGGATGGCCTTGATGTCTGATGCCTAACCAAACTCCACTTTTTCCACATTACCTGTTTTAGCCACCTTCATGGACATTGGAACAAATTGTTTTCATTCACCTACACCACTGGAAAAAGTTTTCATATACTTGAGGTAGACACTCTATGGGTTATCCTTAATCTGATTTAGTCTGTCTGCTGAGGTCTACTAGGATATAGTTGCTATATATGCTATAGCTTCTTGGATTGACTGATGAAAGTTAGATAAATCAGGTAAACATCAAAGATAGATGAGCAGCCTGAAAAGGACTCAACAACCCTTATACCAAAGGTGCTGGTTTCTCTTAAACACCCCATACACCAACTCTGCCTGTGGTTCTTTCCTTTGACTGGCTAACTCCTCCCTTTTAAATAGGACATCCAGGTTAGTAGTGTTTTCATTCATGTTTTCATTCCTTTCTGGGCTGATTTCCTGATTTTGTACTCATTCTACCACCTTCATCCCCAACTTGGTTCCCTCCTCTTTTCAGCTTCATTTTATGTGTCTTTCCCTTCCATATTGTAAGTTCTTTGAGGTCAGGGACTATCTTTCTTTCTTTTTTTGGAATTTCTACTTTAACTGTATCCTAAACTATTTGAAATGAGGGTTTTTTTTTTCTTCCTTGTTTATCACTGCACACACCATTAAGTGGGTTGCTACATAAAACATGTTACCAACACAATGAAGTAAGATCTATAGACTTGAAAATATATATGTTCATATGTATTCTTAAAATCAGCCTTAAATTTTTTTAGAAACTGAGAATTTGGATTTCAGAGTGGGAAGTTTTCATTTGTGTTACTTGAAATTTCAGGAATTTGAAAGATACAAAGAGCACTATTTTCTAATCTTTTTTTCCAACTATGAGGCACTTTTCCAACTTTAGAATAAGTGATGTGCCACATCGGCATCTTAAATATTCATGACACTTTTCCAGCCCAGTTCTGCTGCATAGCTTTACTTCAGTCCATTTAGACCCAGAGGAAGGAAGGAATCAATTTGAGCAACTTCTCTTAGATACTTGTCTACTTCCATTCCCATGCCCTCTGACCTTTCCCAATTAGGATAGAACTCTAAGTCCCAAACCAACCCTTGGTATACTAAGCAGGTACCTTGATCTCTCAATCCCTTGTTCCCCAATGTGTCCCACTGTCTCTCTCCTCCTGTCCTCAGATACAAGTGTACTAATCGTGGGCAAGCCTGGGGAGGCTTCTTTGATCCTAGAGAACAGGATGACAGAGGGTGGAAAGCTGTAGGAGTGGTGAGAGCTCATGACAGCTTTAAAAATAGCCATGCACATTTAATGCTATGCACAAAAAAATGGGGTTAAGGAGCATTTGGAAACTGCATAAATTGCCTAAAGAAGAACTGCTGCCTTTCTTGGGAAATCATCTCCTTTTTCCATGCTGTGTGTTTGGCAAGGGGGAGTGGGAGGCATTACATTGGAAAAACTCAGACAGCATAAAAGCCAATGAAATGTAAGAGCATTTCATATTATCTTAAGGATGCCTGCAGGACATCTCTTAAAATGCCCTTTTTCCAGTTCTGGCGGTTGGTGTGCCCATTAGTAAAGTTGTGAGCAGCAATATGACAACTTCACAAAATGTGCCTGAACCAAGTTGAACTAAATATGATTTCAAATCATTTTAAAGACCAATTCATTTTGGGGAGGGGAGTGAACTTTAGGACACAAAACCTCTGAGGAGGAGAAAGACCACAGGACACTATCTATAAGAAACAGATTAGACTATAGGCTAATGCTTCTTGAAGGAGAGCTTGGTTGTCACATGGTCATTGCTGGGAAAGTTGCTTAATGATCAGATGCATGTACAAAGGAGCAGAACAAGGGTGAAGAAGTAGTATTATCCTAACTTCATATTTTAATGAATTCTTCTTGCTAATTAAGAGCAAAGTCTGGTTGGTTTTGCATTACTGCAGAATTGAAAATGCATTTAGCTTTCTCATTTTTGTATCCTACAACAAAGTCCTACCCTAGTTTTCAGGTATTCAAAGTTTTTCTTCAACTTATGGTGTATATCAACCCCCAGGAAATCTCTTAGGCCTTCTTACTTTATTTTTTAATGTATAAAAGAGAGTAAAATGGTAAGAAGTTGCACATGTTCAATACAATTGGTTACTCAATTCCCATGATATATAAATCTTGCATAAAATCCACAAATATTTATGAAACATTTACTATATAACAGTGAATTGAGTGCTGGACCAAACTGGAGTCCTAAAGACCTGTTTTCTTTTTTTAAGATAGTATTGTTTCCCCAAATACATGCAGAGATAGTTTTCAATATTCATTTTTGTAAAATTTACAGTGTTCTAAATTTGTCTCTCTTCTTCTCTTACCTCTCCCCTCCCCACGACAATAAGCAATCTGCTATAAGTAAAATATGTGCAATTCTTTTAAATATCTTTCCATATTTGCCATGTTGTAAAGAAAAATCAGATCAAAAGGGAAAAGAACCATGAGAAAGAAAAAATACCAAGCAAACAAACAATAACAAAAAGATAACAACCACATTCAGTCTCTATAAGTTCTCTCTTTGGATACAGATGGCATCTTCCATCCCAAATCTATTGGAATTGTTGAGGACTTGTTTTCAAATCCTACCTTGAACACTTACAATATAACTATGGGTAAGCTACTTTTCTGAGGCTCAGAATCTTCATCTGTAAAATGAATATACTAGATATAATAATAATATAATGTTTTCAGTACCTTTCCCAGAATATTGTGAGACTTAAACACTGCGAGACTTTATACTTTAAAGAGTCCTCTAAATGTCATTTATTATTATTATTTTCTTTCTTCCCCATCTACCAAATTCCAAATCCAGTACAACCTTTGGCCAACTCCATCTTGTATTTTTAATTCAGCTTTCTCTTGATGTGTGCCAGAGATTAATCTGAATATATATTACTGAATATTAGAAATACCAGCTTCTAAAATTTTCTTATCTCACAAAATGTTGAATAACTGAACTTTTAATATATGAATATGTGTTATGCATTCATGCCTAATGGATTCCAACAATACATCCTTATTGGATAGAGAAGAAATAAGTGTATTTTTCTTTTCCCCCATCTTCTTTATAACTATGAACATTCTATAAAATTGGTAATAGATATAGTCATCTTCCTTCACAAAGGCATGTGATAAGTTGCTACATCAGACAAGGAAGTACTGATCACATTTGGTTTTATTCTAGAGCATTATGGGCTCTAGCAAGTCACAGAATGGCATGTTCTTTATGAGGGAGGGAGGAGCATTTGATTCTTCCTTCCTCCACATCTACATAGATGTGATGTGGCAACCTCTAACACAGAATCACTTCCTAGAATGACTGTTAGCTAGGTCTGTCTTAGATCTTGATCTGCCTAGCAACAAACACATTTTCTCAGTACTATGAAATTTTATGCTTCTTAGGACACTCCCTTTTTAAAAAAATATTATTTTATTATAAATGTAATTATTAACAGCAAACATTTCACTGTACAATAAAGAATTTTTTTGAAAAGAGAATTCCATTTAAAATTATTTCTGTTATGGGCAATTTATTTTTTATAAGAGTGTATTACATTTAACAAGCCAGTAAAAATAATTATACAGTTTTTGTTCTTTGTTAAACTTTTTTTTTTTTTTTAATTCTAGCTACTTTTCAGGTCATCCCTAAGGAGATAAAGGCCATAGGAAAATTTCACTCAAAGTCTTTAAAATAACACTTTTACACAGGTGAAATCTGTTTTTAGTGAGCATTACAGACAGCCTCAGGGGAAAAGCTTCAGCCAAAAGGAAAGGGAGGAAGGGAGGAGAAAAATGTCACCAAAGGGCAGCAATATTCTGAAGAGGCCAGCAGGATGGAAAAGAAGGTATTGTTACCAAGATGTCAGGCTTGGTCCTGAGGCTCTTCAGATATAAGCTTCTGTCTCTAGCTTTTTTCCTAGCTTCCTTCAAAACACAGTTCAAATCCTTCCTTCGGCAGGAGGCTGTTCCCAGATATTCCACCCCTGGATCCCTATGCTCTGATGCACATGTTTTGTTTCCTCTTGAAAGAGCCAGAACTTCACACTACTACAGAGTCTGCTTCACATCATGCCCTGCATGTATAGCATCTGATCCTTCCAGTTCTTTATGTGCTGTCTCTTCTCAATAGAGTGCAAACTCCTCCAGGGAAGGAGCTATGTTGCTTGTTTCTATATGTATTGTCAGTGCACAGTAGAGTGGTGAATATTCTAAACCGGTAATGTTTGCTTTACCTGTCTAATGCTGTCCAACTTCCCCTTTGCCCTGCAGAAATTACCTTCCATCTATTTGCTACCAATCTTATACATACATAGTATACACAGTTATTTATGTGAGATCTTTGAAGAAAGAGACAATTAGGGGAGGGGGGGTGTGGTACTTAGTTTGTTTTTGTTTTTGTTTTTGTTTTTGTTTTTGTTTTTGTTTTTCCCAGCACTTTGCTTACTATCAGGAATACAGCAATCACTTAATCAGTATTTGTCAACTGACTGATAGACAATGCTTTGATAATTGGTTAGGGTCAGCTAGGTGGCACCACAGTGCTGGGTAGGCAGTCAGGAAAACTCATCTTTCTTAGTTCGAATCTGGCTTCAGACTTGGGTGAGTCACTTAACGTGGTTTGCCTCAGTTTCCTCATCTGTAAAAAGAGCTGGAGAAGAACATGGCAAACCAAGTATCTTTGCTAAGAAAACTCCAAAGGTCCCAAAGAAATGAGTATGATAAACAATTCACCAATAACAGCCAGGAGAAACCAACAGGACACAATGGCAAAAGAATAGGATATTAAGTCAGATGACCTAGATTCAAATTCTAGTTTTCCTATTTAACAATTACATATGCTTGGGTGGATTACTTTACCTCTTGGCCTGTCTCCTCAATTCTAACCTAAATGAGTAGACTTTTTCATATATTTTGATCTGAAAGGGACTTTTGGTATCTACTCTAATATCATCAGCTTAAGATGAACAAAGTGATTAATTGACTGGACCAAAGTCACATAAATAGCAAATGGTAGATGACCTCTAAGCTCCCTTTCAGATGTAAATATATTATCTCATGACAAGTACATAGGCAGATAGATTATGAAGATATCCAAGTGACTCACTTCAATCAAGCACTATGTTAAATACTGGGAACATAAAAGTCAAATAGATTCTGCCCTCAATGTGCTTTTTATGTCCTATTGGGTAGGAGAGAAATTCAATGTACAATGTACAAATAAAATTAAATTTAAAACATACAAAAAATAAAAACAAAATTACTTGGAAGTTCAGTAATAGCTACAGGAAGACAAGGAATGATTTGAAGGAGGAAGAAGTTCTTGAAATGATCTTTTAAGAAAGATGAAAATTCCAAAAGGCATAGAGGAAGAGGGTGTGTTTCAGGAATGGGAGATGGCCTATAGATATGGATGTTTTCGAAGACAGGATTTTGAGTAAGAAGAAAAGTAGACTAGTTTGGGTGAAATATAAAGAACAGGAATACTCTTTGATCCAGCAGTGAGTGCTACTACTGGGATTATATCCCAAAGAAATACTAAAAAAGGGAAAGGGACCTGTATGTGCCAAAATGTTTGTGGCAGCCCTTTTCATAGTGGCTAGAAACTGGAAAATGAATGGATGCCCATCAATTGGAGATTGGTTGGGTAAATTATGGTATATGAAGGTTATGGAATATTACTGCTCTGTAAGAAATGACCAGCAGGATGAATACAGAGAGGCTTGGAGAGACTTACATGAACTGATGCTGAGTGAAATTGTAGAGGGTGTAGCCCCTTTAAGATTCCTTGTCTGATCTACCTTTGGGACAAGATATTCTTAGGGGAAATGATCCGTATCTGAGCCAGTTTGGGCTGTACCCAGCCCCCAATTGGTTTGGGTTTTCAGCCCCCTTTGCTACAAGATCTGGTCAAAACTAGTTTGGGCTGTACCCAGCCCCCCCACAGGATCTGAGTTGGCTTGGATAAAGCCCGCCAAAAATCTGGCCTTCAAGGAATTTACCTGAGCTCCGCCCATTACTTCTTCAAGCAGATAAAAAGAGCAAAGCTAGAATCATCTTGGGTCAGAGATTTGAAAGATGCCAGCCAAGATGCTTGCATCAGAGATTCTCTGTCCCCACAGCTTTCGGCGTATATCTTCCTCTATCTAATGCCTTTTACTAACCAGACCTTAACCTTGCTTCCAAACCTGGCAATAAACATCTTTTTTACCCATCTATGTTTTCAGCCTGTAAATTCATTTACAGGGGACTTTCGCCGCCACTAGACCTGATTTAACTTTGTATCCTTGGGCCGAATCCTAAGGGGGTTGCAGGGGAGCTCCATGTGACTCCCTGTACCCCGAACCCTGCCACTAGACCTCACTTAATCCTATTGAGGTATATACCTCATCATTAGGTATTTACCTCATGATTTGGTTCAAGTTACCTCATCATTTTTGAGGTTCCCTATTACTTCATCAAAATGAGCAGAACCAGGAGATCATTATACACTTCAACAACAATACTGTATGAGCAAAGTGGATATCTTCAACAAAGATAAGATCTAAATCAGTTCCAATTGATCAATGATGGACAGAATCAGCTACACCCAGAGAAGGAACACTGGGAAATGAATGTAAACTATTTGCATTTTTGTCTTTCTTTCCAGGTTATTTTTACCTTCTGAATCCAATTCTTCCTTTGCAACAACAAAAAAATTCGGTTCTGCACATATATATTGTACCTAGGATATATTATAACACATTTAACACATATGGGACTGCCTGCCATCTAGGGGAGAGGGTGGAGGAAAGGAGGGGAAAATTCGGAACAGAAGTGAGTACAAGGAATAATGTAAAAAAATTACCCATGCATATATACTGTCAAAATTATAATTATAAAATTAATTTTTAAAATTTAAAAAAAAAGAAAAAAAATGAGAAGGTATAGAGAGAGAAGAGAAGAGAGCTCAGTACAGAGGAATAAAGGTGGATGTGTCATTGTGGATAGAACATAACAATGATCTAAACATTTATTTGTTATATATTTTAATACTTGAATAACATCACCATATTCCTTATAATAAAAAAAATCCCTTAAGGGAAGACGATTTTGCTTCTGCCTTTGTTATTTCCAATGTTAGCAGAATGTCAGTTATCCAGTCATTTTTCAGTCATGTGATCCTTGTGCCCCCTATTTGGGATTTTCTTGACAAAGATACTAGAGCAGTTTGTCTTTTCTTTCTTCAACTCATTTTATAGCTAAGGAAATAAGGCAAACTGGGTAAGTTTCCTGCTTGGCCTTATACACTTGATTTGAACCACGATGAATTTTTCTGATTCCAGGCCCAATATTCTATCCATTGTGCTATCTAGCCACCCATAAATAGTATGATGATACATACTGGTGCATAGTATAATGAATATTGATTAATTATTTAGCTCAGTCATTGATTAACATTTTCCACTTTCTACAGGAAGCCTATCTCAATATCCTTTAATTCTGCTGCTTTCCAAACTCTTTAGCTAATTCTTATTTTATCCTATATTACCATAAGACATCTTCTATATTTAGTTTCTTTAGACCTGTTTGCATGTTGTTTCTCTTATTAGGCTGTGAGTTCAAGCAGAGAGTCTTTTGCCTTTTTTAAAAAAGCATTTTTAATCTTTTCTGAGGGGTATAAAGTATGAGATATTTCTGGTGAGAGGGCTTGCTGAGCCCATTTTAGGATTGCTCATCTACTAAACACTCCATTGTGGCTCTAAGAAGCTGTAGCATGCACAGCAGCCACGCTCTGGAAAAAACTGTCTCCATATATGAGCTACAATATCCACTAAGCCTCAAGCCTGTCAGTGAGTTAAGGGGCTATCTATCCCAAGTATGTGAAAATTTCCCCCCAGAAGAATGGGCAGATGAGAGCCATTTGTTCCAATGGCAAAGAAGGCACCAGAAGCAGGCACTGAGGAGTGCTTAGAGCTTGGTCAGGCACCAAGGTCACTCATTGCCAACACCAGTGGTCTTGATTTTTGTTTTGTCACTGGACATAGATGACTCTGGAAAAAGTGAAACTGATGACTTTGTGCAACTGTCTCAATTAAGTCCATTTTATGTGTAAGTCAATACATCACCTGTGATGTCATTGGCTTTCTTTGAAAACAAAGGACAAAGAACAACATGAAGCAGACCCTTAATGGATATTTATTAACTAAATTTGCTCAGTCTCTTCCTCATAAGGAACATATACAAAAGACTTGTGGCGGGGTGGAGTAGGGAGTAGGAGGAGATGGGAATGAAAAGAAGATTGGAAAAACTATGATTGCTTTTCTTTTTTTTTTTTTTTTTCTTTTTTCTTTTTTTTTATTATTGCCTTTCAAAGGCACTTCAATCATAAAACAAGAATGTTTATTGGTTGAAAGAGGTCATCCCAAGTGCCTGGAAGATCTTGGCTATGAGAGGCGAGCATACGGTACAACATACATTGTATCTCCAGAATAGCATCTGGAGTATATTAAGTGCTTACTAAGTGGAGTTTTTCATTGAATTATATATATTTATACTCAATAACAATATATAAAGGACAACTTTTGTATATTAAAAGAAAATATGGGAATGTAAGTTGCTATATTCAAAAGGGAAAAAATAGAATAGCACAGACATGATGAAAAGATACAAGAATCAAAGCTTCATTGAATTAAAGCTAGAAGACACTTTAGTCATCATAGAAGGGACTTTAGCCATTATTTGAAACAACTTCTTGTTTTGATTCATGAGTAAACAGAATTCCAGAAAAGAAAAATTACTTGTCCAAGATTAGATATACAGTAGCAGAGTAACAAAGCTAAGATTTGAAACTTTATACTCTTGCTCAGAACAAAGAATTCATTCTATTGTCCCATAATGCCTCTGATATGTACACTGATGAGATTGACAATGACCAAATATGGAAATGTGAACAGAGGAAGAGAGAAGTGGTTATCTTATTGCTCCACCATAAAAGAAAAAAGAATATATATTTGTAGAAAATAAGCAGGTCATTTACATCAACTGATACTGAGTGAAATGAATAGAACCAGAAGATCGCTGTACACTTCAATGCTGTATGAAGATGTATTCTGATGGAAGTGGTTATCTTCAACATAAAGAAGATCCAACTCACTTCCAGTTGATCAATGATGGACAGAAACAACTACACCCAGAGAAGGAACACTGGGAAGTGAATATAAACTGTTAGCACTACTGTCTATCTATCCAGGTTACTTATACCTTCGGAATCTAATACTTAATGTGCAACAAGAAAATGGTATTTACACACATGTATTGTATCTAGGTTATATTGTAACACATGTAAAATGTATGGGATTGCCTGTCATCGGGGGGAGGGAGTGGAGGTGGGGGCGGATAATTTGGAAAAATGAATACAAAGGATAATATTATAAAAAAAAATGCATATATACTGTGGGAAAAAAATTCTAAATTAAAAAAAAAGAAAATAAGCAGGTCATTATAGAAATATAAAAAGTATAAAAATTTACAGAAATAGAAATAAATATATGGAAATATAAATATAAAAGTACAAAATATGTTTTTAATATATCATTAAAAGGCTTCATTTTTAAAAAGTCTTTGTAACTTCATTGGCCTACCATTTTAGTTATAAGAGGTAGGCCTCATGTTGTAAAGCCCCCCATGGGTAATAATGGCTTATCTCTCAGCCTGTAGCACAGGGAGTGTTATGGTGTAGTTAGAATCTCTAGCATCTCTAGACTCTTCTGTCATCCTTCTCCAGAGGAGAGTTTTCATTGCTACCAAGACAGGGGTCTGTCAGAAAGATGGGCTCTGAATTAGAAATATATCTATTTGCTTCCTTAAATATTTTTAGTCTAAGGCTAAGGTTCTCAAACTATAGCCCACGGGCCAGATGCGGCCCGGTAAGGATGTTTATGCGGCCCACCAGGTTATGGCAAATGGGCTGAGGGGCAGAGACAGAGAGTGGGAGCTTTTGTTTTTACTAGAGTCCGGCCCTCCAACAGTCTGAGGGTCAGTGAACTGGCTCCCTATTTAAAAAGTTTGAGGACCACTGGGGGGATATGGCCAGGTTCAAGCTAATTTCTCCAAACTGTCTTTTGGGGATAAAGGAGAGCCTCAAGTTTTATATGCAAAGCTTGACCCCTTTCCCACCAAATACTAGTTCCACAATAAACACACATTATCAAATTGATCCAAATCAGTAGCAAAACAAAAATCAGATCATGTCTACATAGAAGAATACAAGTCAGCTAAAACAGTGATGGAGTTCTCCCATGGGAATGAGATGTCTCATCTCAAACAAAAAAGATACCCACTCAATGGGAAGCTGCCTGAAGTTTCTAAGACTTTGACAGTTCTAACCTCTTCCTAATCTTTTCCTTCAGCACCCAAAAGTGGGATTAGCCTCTTCCATTTTCTTCCTTGAAGCTGGAAATATTCAAAATGACTTGATACTTGAAGAGTCCCAAAGAAGACTGAGTTCTTCCACCCTTCCCAACTCTCTCCATTCCTTATTCATGGCACTACATTCATTTTTAGCAATAAGGAGGGATTCTCAATGAGCTGAGGTTTGCAAAGCACTTTATACATGTTATTGCATTTATTGTTTACCACAACCCTGCAAGACAAATGCAATTATTACTCCCATATTACAGATTAGGAAACCGAAGATGAAAGATGTTATATGATTTAATCAGTGCCATATAATTATAACAAAAAGATTTGAAGTCAGGTTTTCCTGATATTTTTATCAAGTAATGAAAGAACAAAGCAAAGATAGAATGGTACATAGTGGTATAATATTAAAAACACTATCAAACTTTTAGTCAGGAGACTTGGGTTCAGATTTGATGCTAACATTTAGTTTTCTGATTATTGACAAGTTACTTAGAGTCTCAGTTTTAGCTTTCATTTCCCACCCCCTCCTTTTTTTTTGGTAAAATGAGGCTAAGGATATGGTACATTAAGTGAAATAAAAAATACTTTTAAAAAATGGAGGCCTAGAGAAAAACTGGGCAGAATGCTAAACCAGAGTTTTGTTGTTTTGGTTTTTTCCCTCTCTATTTTCCTCCAGAAATAGGGAGGCTAGCTATACTATGATAAACAAAGATAAGTTATCATTCTAAATAGAGTGGGCAAATTTTCATGGAAACAGGTCCTAGTATAAATGTTAAAAGGATATGAATAGAAAATCTTCAAAGGAAGAAATTCAAGTTATCAAAATTATATAAAACAAATGCTCTAAATTACTAGTTATTAAAGAAATACAAATTTTAACTTTGAGATTCTGCCTGAAACTATCAGACCAAACAAAGATGACAAAAGTGAAAAATGACAACATTGGTGGGCTGTAGGAAAACAGATACCCTATTACACTGTTGGTGGAGCTATGAATTGTTTTAGTCATTCTAGAAAGCAATTTGAAACAAATCCCAGGAAGTTACCAAATTTTGCCTACCCTTTCACTCAGTGATATCACTTTTGGGCCTATATCTTAAAAGAAATAGAAGAAAAAAATCTATAAATACAAAAATATTTATAATTGTTCTTTTCTTGGTAGCCCAAAAAAAGAGTATTTTCCTTTTGCAGAATATTTAAACAAATTGTGGCATAACAATTTAACAGAATATTATTATACCATAAGAAATAATGAAATGGACAATTTCAGAGGAAACTAGGAAGTTGTCTGTAAGCTGATGAAGAGCTAAGTGAGCAGAACTAGGAGAATAATGTATATAATGCAACATTACAAAGAAAAACAACTTTGAAATATTTTTAAACTCGGATCAGTGAAATGATAAAGTATCAATCCAAAAAGAATGAAAATGAAACTACCACTTACCTCCTGACAGAAAGATGAAGTACAGAAAGATATTTTGAACAAGGCTAATATGATAAATTATTTTGTAAGATTATTGCAGGCATGTAATAAGGTGTCCATTTTTGTTTTGTTTTTTATTTGCTCAGTGGGGGAAAAGATGGGGGAGGGATAAAGTAATTGAAAACTGCATGTTAATTGAAATAATAATAAATAATGCACTTCAAAGGACTAGAGAAGAAAGCAGACCATAAGGCTATAGCACAGGGGTAAGAAATTTTTTCTTCTGCATCTCCATATAACGACTCCCTCTAGGATTAATTCTCTTTGCTAAACCATTAACAAACTTAATAAAACTACTATTTGAGTAGACATCTTACAAGAAAAAGTCTGTGATTTTATTAGCAAAGAGAACTCTGAGTGGGAAATATCTTTCAATGACAGAATCCAAGAGACTTCTCCAGAGTCATACAGCTATCTGAGGCAGGATTTCAGTTTAGGTCTTCTAATTTCAAGCCTTGTGATCTATTCATTACTTCACAATGCCTCTAGGCATCATTAACCAATAAGAAAAAATGTCAACCCTTATTTATTCACCACATTGGTTGTCATCTTAACAATAGGCTTTAGAATTCACAATCCCTGCCTTGGATTTCCATATGTTGCGAGGGAAGTGTGGATGTGTTAAACTAACTTCAAGTATTTAGTAATCATAACAGCTGTTACTTTAATGTAAACAAATCTGTCTGAAACAGACAAGTCCCCTTCCCTCTTGGTTCTCAGAGAACCTTCTTGTTCCAGAGTGGAACAATTTAGGAGATCAGAGTTGAGAACAATAACTTACATTGCCTATCAAGTCTCCATACTGAGACTAGCATGAATACAGAAATCCCCTCCCCGCCCCTAGAGAGGTATGGCAAACCAGGCCAAATCAAATTTTCCATGCCAATCAGCAGTGGAATAGAGTTTTTTTCTAATTAGCCTGGTCAATAGGGAGACTGTCTCAAAACTAAAGAAAAGTTTTAAAATACAAATATAAGCTGCTCTAAATAAATGCATATATGAAAGTTTAATATCAGAATTGGAATATATCTCAGAAACTAACACATACCTGAAAAATGATTCTAACTTACAACATATACCCAAAGTGGACATACATTTTTTGATTGAAGATCTTCAATGAGAGGGATCACCCACTAACTCCTAAGACAGCTCAAAACATTTTTGGATTGTTGTTCATCTTTCTTTTTTAAAGAGGACCAGAGACATCATAGGTGATGTCTTGACTTGCTTATAAATTAGATTAGGCTGAATCAGTCTCATTCTTTCTTCCAGAGTCATTGTAGTCCAGTGGCAGGACAAAAGTCAAAATGATTGATGATGGTTCAGGATACAATGAATGACCTTTGTGTCACTGATGACCAAGCTCTAAGAGCTCCAGAGCACCTTCTTCAGTTGCCTTCATGGCTGCTGGATCAAACTGTTCTTATCTACCTATTCTGTTAGAGGAAATCTTCATATGCTTGGGGTAGACATCCTCCTAATTCACTGATAAATTTGAGGCCTGTTTTTGGCCCATCTGCCTAGTTTTTTGCCAGGATATAACCACTGCTTCTTAAAGCCACAGATTAGAGTTTAGTGCTAGGTAACACCAAAGATGTTGTACAAACCTGAAAAGGGTCAGAAAGTGCTTATATCAAGGTGCTAATTCTTTCTAAACATGCAAAAAAAAAAAACCCTCATTTTTTCATATCTCTATTAGTTGTTGGTTTTTTGGGTCTTAATTTGCCTCTTTGAAATTTAATTACAGATCTTAGTACCATAAAGACATTTTTCATCTTTGAATCTTGTTAATCTTTCAGAATTTTAATAGCATGCTATATCTTGGTTGTCATAAAATCTCAGGACTTCCTCATAGTCTATCATGTACTGAGACCATACTTGATTGAGTTAGGAGGGGTATAGAAAGGCAACCATGAATCAGAAACCCTTACCAACATTCAGATTTTCTAAATGTCACATTGAAAATTTGGTCATATGTACTATCCATACTTTTCTTGATTCGACTAGTCAAAGAAAGCTACCAAAAATTTAGAACACTTCATGAAGTAATGAGTTTCAGAGATTATGCTCTTTGTAATTTTGACCCTTCATTCTTTTGTGGCCATCTTACATCTTATTCATCTTCCCCACAAAGTACTCTGTGATCTAGTGACACTGGCCTCCTTTCTATTTCTTGAACATAACACCCTTTTTCTCATTTCTAAGCATTAGACTGTCTGGAATTCTATCCTTCTTCTTTTTCATCTTCTATCCTCTTTGTGATCTTTCAAAAACAAACTAAAACCTCATCTTCTACTGGAAGTTTTCTCCCAATTCTTCATAATGATAGTGACTTTGCTCTGTTGATAATTTCTAGCTTTTCTTGTTTGTATCTTGTTTCTACATGGTTGTTAGTCTCTTGCCTCTCCCATTAGGCTGTGAGTTCCTTGAGGACAGAGGCTATATTTTACCTTTCTTTTATTTTTTATTTAGTGTAAACTATATGTGTATGTGTGTTGCCTGTGTAGGTTATGTGTGTCCACATGAATCTGTCTAAATCTGTCTCTTTAGAGAAGTGAGGTACTTGTGTAGAATTATAGCTCTCTGCACTATGTCTCCATGTTGTTAGTCTAACGCAAATATTTTTTAGGTTGAAGCTGAGTTTCTGACTACTATTCATTAAAGAAAAAATGGCCCAAGCTGTACATCCAAAGCTTGATTTCTTTTCCACCAAATTCCAGTTACATAAATCCCACATAGTGATAGAAAATAAACTCATTTACCCAAGTTAATAGAAAATGGAAAGCAGGGAAATTACACAAATGAGAATATGTCAGACAATGCATAGAGTGAATGCATTCTCACTGAAAGATATTTCACTTTTACCAAGAAATAACTGAGAAAAAGGGATATAAGAAAAGTGCTAACTTTTACATGTCAGCTTCTTCCCAAAGTTTTTCATTTTCTTCAAAGACCTCTTTATGAAGAGAATCTGGGTCCATGTTGCTTCTCTGTCAAAACTGGAAGACAGGGAAGACAGAAGAGGTAGGATCTTTCCTCTAAACTCTCACTAATACCATTCTTCACAAAGGTATGGAACATTGAGTGATACTCTACACAAAGTCTTATACGAATAGCTTTTGAGCCCCTGCTTATATTACCACATGGTTCATAACCTGGTAAATGATTAATAAAAACCCATTAACAAACTGATTGACTACTAGTATTCAAAGTACATGGAAATCAGTGGCCCATCATATTGGATTTAGAGTTCAGTGATGAAATAGATAATAGAAAATTTTAAAAACCAAATCAAAGGGAAGATCATAAAGAAAATCCCTAGCCAAAGTCTTGGTTTATTCCTGGATTTAAAAGTCTTACTTTTTTCAACTCTTTTAAAAATATTCTTAAAGAATTTGCAATTGCATTTTTCTACTTCTCCAATGAAAATCACAATTCTCTTCAAAAATTATTTGGCCAAAATAGACAATCTCCTAAGGAGGCTCTTGGAATTTTGCTGAGCTTTTTCCTTCAATCATTGGGATTAACACTTATCCTGCTTAGCCCCAGAGAATAGAACTGGGAGCAAGGTACAAGAGAATAATCTAGTAGTAGTAGTAGTAGTAGTAGTAGTAGCAGTAGTAGTAGTAGTAGTAGTAGTAGATAGTGTAGTAGTAGTAGTAGTAGTAGCTAACACTTATATTGTGCTTACTTATCTGACACTATGCTAAACATTTTCTATTATTGTCTCATTTGAACCTTACAATAATTCTGCTGTTATTATTCCCTTTTAAAGATGAGGAAACTGAGGCAAAAATGACATTCCCAGAGTTACCTAACTAATAAGTGATTGAATCTAAATTTGAACTCAGAACTATCCTGACTCTAGACTCAGAACTGTATCTACTATTCCACCTAGCTAAAAGCAGTTTATGCATATATGGGCTAACAGATTTTTTTTTAGTTAGTCAGGATTTACTGGAATTTATATTCTACTTGCCTTGGAGAAGGAGCCTAGGTTGACTTTCAAGCCATGACAAGAAATTAGATGTATAAGTTTCCTTAGGATAGAAACTTTCATTTGAGTCTTTGTAATTTCATTGCCTAATATGGTGCCTGCACATAGTTAAGTACTCTAAAAATGCTGGCTTAGTTAAATTAAATTTCAGTGAAAGAAAAATCTGTGTGAGACACACATAAAATAAGAAATAGAAAAACAGAGATGGGCAGAGATATAGAGATAGAAAGACACAGAAAGAGAAGGAGAGGGGGAGAAGAGAAAAGAAAGAGAAAGTAAAGGCAAAGACAGAAGCAGAGACAACTTGAAAAATAAGAGAGAGGAGAGAAAGAGACATACACAGAGAGAGGGACAGACAGACAGACAGAGAGCAAAGACAGAGAAAGAAACAGAGACAGAGATAGACAGAGAGATAGAGACAGGAAGAGAGATTCAGAAAGTTAGGAAAGACAAAGAAATAGAGAGAGGGAAAGCAAGAGAAATAAAAGACAGAGACATACATAGAGAGAGAGACAATGATAGAATGAGAGAGATAGAGACAGTCAGAGTAAAAGGGAGAAACAGAGAAAACAGAGGGCAGAAAGTAGAAGAGAAAGATAGAAAAACAAAGACAGCAAGAAACACAAAGAAAAATGTACAGAAAAGGAAAGGGAGAGAAAGGAGAGACAGACAGAAAATAGGGAGAAAAATTAATTCAGGAGAAAAAAGTGTTTAAACAAACTCATATAAATAAAAAAACAGTGTAAATAATAGTCTTTACTTGGACAACCATGATGCACAACTTCCCTGGGACATTTCTAACTGAAGATTTGCCTCCATGAGAACTGCCAGACAGGGCCCAACATTAAATCTCCCAAAGGTTAGTAATCCAGATGCTCTAAATACAGTGTGGGAGAAGTATTTATTTTCCATGTCAAAACCAACTAAATATATATTTTATAAAAGACTGCTATAAATAAATGTGAGTTAGTCTCAGAAGTCTAGAAGGTTGTGGAGAGGTAAGGACAAATCAGGGATGCAGCCCTATTTAAACTAGACTTTGGGGATGTAGCATCATCAACTTCTCAGATATTGGGAAGTAGATTTCATTTTCTTCTAGTATTTGGGGGAATCTGAGGGACAATAGCTTTTTTAATCATCCTAAAACAAAAGCAAAAACAAACAAACAAAAATTATTTTTCCTCCACTTTGGAGAGCAAGTGCAAACTGTTTTTGACTTCTAATTTCACTTTCACATTCTTCTCCCAACCTTCATACTCCCAACCCTGTGCTGTCTCTGATCAGAATGACCCTAATAAGGTCAGAAATAAGGAAAAGTACATTATTATTGTTCCTTTTCTTGGACTCTTGGACACTCTTCTTGGACCCCATATCTAAGACCACTGATTGCAGTTTGATTTCAAACTTATGTGGAAGAAAAAGATTTATGCTAATGCTTCATTTATCATGCACTCTGCCTATCAGGCACCAGTGGTCCCATAATTGCCAAGACTCATAGCTGACTCATGCTAAAATCACTGTTAGTCTTACTTCTAATGATTGCTTTAGGAATTTGCTAGGTGGAAAGGATCAATTAACTTTAAGATTTAGATTTACAGAGGGGCCAAAAAGGTTGTTATGGTAGGTACAAATAGCTTGCCCAATTAAAAATAGATTTGAAATATATAAAATCATATTGCAGATTTGAAACTATAATCTAATATCTTGCCTCTTTCTTCAATGTAGAATGCTGCCATCAGGTTATCTGACAGGCCCATTAGTTCTCTTGTTGTTGTTGAGTTATTTCAGTACTGTCCGACTCTCTGTGACCCCATTTGGAGTTTTCTTGGCAGAGATATTAGATAGTTTTCTATTTCCTTCTCCAGCTCATTTTACAAATGATGAAATAAGGCATACAAGGTTAAGTGACTTGACCAGAGTCACACAGTTAATAAATGAGATAAAATTTGAATTCAGTTTGTCCTGCCTACAGTGCCTGTTTTCTATCCACCTAATCACTTAGTTTCTGAACTCTTTCATGGGGGAGGTCTTTCTGTCAAACTCAAAGACAATTCCCAATAATACTGAGCAGCATGAAACTTGGCTAAGCTTCCCCCTTGCAACTGAAGCTAGTTGAAGAAGCCCAAATAAAGGATTACTTATCCTTATGGGGAGGCATTGATCCTAGATTATAGTTATCCAAATATTGTGGGAATTTGGATTGGAAAAGATTCCAATTAAATCTTTGTCATTTTTGTTGTGTTCTGAATGTAAGAAATGGAGATCATCGAGTAAAGGAATCAAAGTTAAGTTTCTAATATTTGTAATAATTAGCATTTGTATATTAATAGTTGAAGTGCTTAAAGCAAAGCACTCCTCACAACAACCCTCCAAAAAATTTCATCCCTATTTGAGGTAACCAGATGGCACAGTAGATACAGTACTTATTCTGGAGTCAGGAAAACATGAATTTAGATCCAGCCTTAGCTACATGTTAGCTGTATGACCCTGGGCAAGACACTTAACCCCAATTGCCTTGTGGGAAAAATTCTAATTCAATATCATCCCTATTTTATATATGGGGAAACAGTTCCAGAAATGTTAAATAATTTGGCCATACAACCAGTAAATGTCTGAGACAGGCTCTGACTTTAGGACTTCCTGACTCCAAGAACAGTATTCTATCCACCACATTGAACTAGCTGCCAATTTTGCAAGGGGATGGGATAAAGGGTGGAAGTTTTGTTCTGAATGTCACCCAGGACAGAAATTTTACTTATGGGCATTAAGCATTTTGGTGGAAAAGTCTTTCATTGCCTAAATTATAAAAACAACATTTTCTATAACCTTCAGTACTTATCAGTGGACTTATTTCCAACAACAATTGTGCTTACAGTAAATACTCTTATCTAGAGGGATAGTCCCTATATTAGTTTTCCTTTAGATGTATTGTGCAGATGAAAGATCAAGTCAGGCATGAATCTAATAACCTTGACAGTTTTCTATCAGTTGTGGGAGATATAGATTTTTACCTATAAAATATTAGTGCTTAAAAATCAAAGCTGTGGAACTAATATGTGATTTGAGCTGTCAAAGTTGGTTCGCAATAATAACTGAATTCCTAGAATCAATCATTGGCTAGTAGTTTTTTTTTTTTTTTTTTTTTAATTCAGGAGCAAAGTAAGAAATTGAGCTTAATCCAAGAGCCTCAGCTAGCATTTCCCATTCCCTTAGAGCCTCTTGAATCTTCTCAACAGCTGGAAGAGGAAAATTAATGAGAAAACATAGAAATTGCCTAATTAGCCACTGTGAGACCCACTATTGTCTGTGTCCCCCTCCCCAAATTGCCCCAAAGATGAAGAATTCCACTGGGTCAGAACCCAATTTAAAACCATAATTTATAAGCTCCTAGAAGTGTTTCTTTTCAACATCCAGCCAAAGATCACATCAATTAAAACAAAAGATACTTAATCAAACAAAATAGCAAACAAAATGATAAGAAAATCTCCTTTCCAGAAGGGTACAGTCAAACAGCTATTCAAACTACTGGTGGGGAGGGCACAGAGAGAGCATATTGATAAAAGGGAGTATGCACATAATGAATATACATGAACAGAAATGTTACCTAAAGAGATCACATATATTAGGAACATATGTGGTAGGTACAAATAGCTTGCCCAATTAAAAATGGATTTGAAATATATAAAATCATATTGCAGATTTGAAACTATAATCTAATATCTTGCCTCTTTCTTCAATGTAGAATGCTGCCATGAGGTTATCTGACAGGCCCATTAGTTCTCTTGTTGTTGTTGAGTTATTTCAGTACTGTCTGACTCTCTGTGACCCCATTTGGAGTTTTTCACATATGTGAAGAGATACACCAAGCCATATCAAGTTTTTCATAAATTTTACACTCAGATAAAATCAGAAGATTTTTTCTTTAAATTTTTAAGTAAGAAGTATTTATTAAGAATGTACAACTAGGTAGTGCAATAAATAGAGCACTAGTCCTGGAGTCAGGAGAAAGTAAGTTCAAATCTGGCCTCAGACACTTGATACCTACTAGCTTTGTGATCCTGGCAAGTCCCTTGACTTGGACCTTTTCCCCAACCTTGAAAAAGAGTCTAGCACTTTGTGAGTGACACTGAGAAGTGGGGGGAAAATATAAAACATTGCCTCTTCCCATAAACAACTTATAATTCATAAGTTATAGATATGACTATCAATATTAGAAAAAAATATCAAATTATATCATACATTACCAAGATTCCAGTAATGTGTGGAGGAATTTCAGTGCTGTGTAAGTTATGAGGAGGGAGAGTCTAACATGAGTGAAAATAGCTGGATAAGATTTTATGGAAGGTACAGAATTTGAATTGAATCTAAAAGAATGGGTAGGTCGATTAGCTTAATGGATCAATCAACCAGGGCCTGGCTTCAAATTATAATGTCTTATGTGTCACAAGGCTAAAGATGTTTTATGAAGGATACTCATGATTAGATAGAATTCAGCAGTCTAGCATTGTGATCTCACTAGATGTAAAGTGGCAGTTCCATCGAAGATATCTACACTCAAACCTTAGCTGCCTGTACTCTAAGATCTGCTGTAGGAACCACCAACATCAAATACGTATGTCAAAATGCAAGACACTAGCCATTATATAACTGGCTCCAAAATTCTCTTGTAGGAAGATTTTAGTCTTAATTTTCATAAATTTGTATCTTTTGTTTTTATGGGCAACTAGGTAATATAGTACATAAAGTATCAACACTGGAATCAGGAGGACATGAGTTTCAAATTGGTCTCAGATGCTTACTAGTTATATGACCCAGGGAAAGTCAGTTCAGTTTTCTCATTTGCAAAATGAGCTACAGAAGGAAATGGCAAAACATTTTAGTATCTTTGCCAAAAAAAACCCAAACACCTCCAGATAGGGTTTTGAAGATCTGGACATGACTGAAAAAAACTGAATAATGAATGAATTTGGTTTTATATCACCAACATTTCCTAATATATTCCTCATTAATATAACTGTGGAGGGAAACATACATACATATATATATATATATATATATATATATATATATACATATATATATATATCAATCATAGTGTTTAGGGAATATTACTATACTGTTTAAATCCAATCCTATGTGATTAAAGTTGTCAACAACAGGAATGTGGCCTAACCCAGTAGCTTTCTAGCAATATTGGAGATGGCTACAAGGTGTTTTGGCTTCCCCCAGGTCCTTGATCTACCCAAATCATTCTTGTTTGGGGCTATCACACTCAGGATTTGTGATGATACATCCAAGCTTGTGTTTTGGTCAAGTTACGCTCTTAGCAAAATTGTTTTACTGTGTGACTAAATCCTATATAATGTAAAACTTAATGGAGGCACAACTTCTCTCTGACTTTTCTTTCTTAAATTTCTTTCTAAAACTATTTCAAATTTTTACAACCAATATATCCCTCCCAGAGCCATCTCTTGTAACAAAGAATAAACAAAAAATGAAACTGCTCAGCAAAACTGACCAACATATCAACTAAAACTGACATTCAATGTATTGTTCCATGTCCACAGTCTGCAGTCTCTGCAGACAAAGAAAGCAAGGAATTCCATTTTCATGTCTTTTTTTTGCAACCAAGTTGGTCATAAGAATTCCAAAATGTTCACACAAGAAGTTTCAACTTTTGTTGTTGTTGTTCTTTGCATTTATGTTGTTATAATCATTGAATATATTACTTTTTGGTTCCACTTGACATCACTTCCTATAAGTCTTTTGATAGTTCTCTGTGTTTATTATTTGCTCATTTTTTTTGCATTAAATTTGTTTAGCCATTCTCCATTAATGGGCACCTATTTAATTCAAGGAAGAGATTTTTAAGAAGATCAACAGATTTGTGACTTCTTTTGGTACAAGGAAAGAAGGAGGCTAGGGGAAAATTGTGGCAGAAAGACCATAACATCTATCATTTGGGTGTAGAGGAAGTAATTGTGTGGATGAGGCTGGTCAAAGATAGAATGTCCATCTTCCAGACCTTCTTAGCCCTTATATACCTTATTGTAATTACATCATTTCAGCATACTGATTATGTGTGAACTAGTGAACTATTACATCACCATACTAAGTACTAAGTATATATGTGAACTAGAGAATAATCATCTCATCAATTCCATTGAGATAACACCTTATTTCAAGTATATTTGCTTCAAGTATACTTCTCCAGAATTTTCATTTTTCATTCCTAGGAGAGAAAGGAGACTTTGTGTAGTAGATATAACTCTGGACCTGGGATCAAGGAGATTGCCTGTATATCTATGAGCAAATGATTTAACATCTCTAAGCATCAGATAACTCTCTGAGACTTATCCACTGAATTAAGCAATGAGTCACTACCAGTCTTGATAGTTGTTGTTGCTTAGTCGTGTCTGACCCTTTATGACCCTATTTGAGATTTTCTTGACAAATGTACTAGAGCAGTTTGCCATTTCCTTCTCCAGCTCATTTTACAGATGAGGAAACTGAGGCAAACAGAGTGAATTGATTTGCCCAGGGTCACACAGCTAATAAGTATCTGAGGCCAGATTTGAATTCAAGTCTTTCTGACTTCAGAATCTTACTCTCTGCTGCCCTGATTCTTTCGTAGAAGGTGTTTCCAAAACAATATACTCATAATGTACTCCCTCATCATTAGTAATGAAGTTTTGACTCAGAGCTAATTATGTTAATTTCTAAGGATTTGAACACTGTCTTGCTGCCCATGATTCATGACCTGAAGATTTTTTGCAAACATGTTTCTCATAATGTCTTTTCTTGTTGTTGATTTTGCAACTAAGAAATCAGATAAGACATCCGAGGAATAGTCAGTAACAGTGTAACCTTGGGTTAAGACTTATTCTTTCAAGAACTGCTTCCTCCTACATTACTCTGGGATTAGTAGGAGTCTGAATGAGCTAAGGCATGTGTAATGGCTTCAGGTGATCACCTTTCAGTGAGTGAAAGGTGTTAAATGAATTCCAAAATGGTAGCTAGAATAATGAAGTAATAATGACTTACAGAGTCTATCTCTGGAGTAACTAGAATTCTGGAAAAGAATGCTTGACTCTTCTGATAAGTGTTTTGGCAGCCTCATTTCTTAGGACTTTCATTAGTTCATTAGATATGGGACATCTAATTGATTCAGTCTAATGTTTGATCTATGATAGGGTTCCAAGGGCATTAGCTTAAAATATCTCAAACTTTAACAACTTCTATTAATTGATGATGATGATATAGCTAATAGTAAAAGCATTATATTTTAAGATTTATAAGCAATTTATGTTGTCTCATTTGATTCTCACAATGCCTTAGAGAGGCATTATGTGATTATGATGTGATTATGAGCTTTATTTTACAGATAAAGATATTGAAGTTAAAAAGAAATTAACTGACTTGTCTAAAATTATACAGCTAATAAGTGTCTGAGGCAAATTTTGAACACAGGTCTTCCTTAATCCATGTTTGATACTCTATTCACTATCAACCGCAACTCCATCTGGGTATATAAATCTTTGTCCTCATGCCATCCTATAGACCTAATATCTTAACTAACTCAATAACATTCTCAGTTAGATCTTTCATTTGTTAATTTCCAGATAAAATTTGAAAGGGACAAACTATTTTTACTCTATCCTAGATCTGTAACTTTAAGTGAGAGTGCAGGATAGAACAATCACCATTTTGTCCTGGGTTGGACAAAAAACAATGTTGTACTTTGTTCCCTTTTTGCTTTCTTATTTGTCTTTTCTTCATCTCTCCAGAAAAATAGTATCCTCTTTCTCCTCTATCCTCAGCATTTTAATAATCAAAAACTGTATCTTCTTTTTACTCATTCCCTCAGATTGTGCCCCATTCTACCTCATTTCCCTGAGATTAAAATATTGTTAATTAGACACTAGACTAGAATGAGGCCCATAATTACTTTTATCCATTTTAACTAATTTACATAGAATTTGGAATTAAATCTATCTTTGAATTTTGCTTCAATCATTTGCTAGCCTTGTGACCCCTAGGCAAGTCACATAGCTTTTTAATAGATCTGGGCCTCAGTTTCCCCATTTTAATAAAAATTCTTGTTCTACCTCTCTCATGGAGGTATAATGAGGTAAATAAAAAGATTAGAATAAAGAATAATAGAAAAGAAATGCTCTAGATAATGTAATATTCTACCCAGAGGTTCTTAAATTGGATTCTAAGAACTTACTCTAAAATATCATACATTCATTTTATTTGCTTTTATCTTTTTTTTTTAAATTTTGAGTTCCAAATTATCTTCCTTTCTTCAGCCCCTTCCCCATCCATGAAAATGACAAGCAATATGATATCCATCATAGATACAAAATCATATAAAATGTATTGCCATATTAGCAAAAAAAAAGCAAGAAAAATAAATGCACCCTTCAATCAACAATTAGAATTCATGAATTCTCTCTGGAGATGATAGCATTTTTCACCATAATTCCTTTGCAATTATATTGATTAAGTCTTTTAGAGTTGATCACAGTTGATCAATATTTCTGTTATTAATATAATGTTCTCCTGGTTCTATTCATTTCACTTTGCATCACTTCATGAAAGCTTTCCCAGTTTTTGAAACCTCATTTCTTATAACACAATAGTATTTTGTCATAATGATATACTCCAATTTGTTTAGCCATTCCCCAGCTGATCGGCATCCCTTCATGAACTTACTATGAAAAAGTTTCAATAAAAGTGGTTCCTTTAAAAACCTATGTGCATTGTTTTATGTATCTAAAATCAGAATTCTGAAAATGGGTCCCATGCTAACAATTAGTTGGATTGTTTAGGAGATTAAAAGGAGCTGACATCACCGCACTAGACATTTTGTGGGGAAGTGGACGGACTGCTAAACTTGGAGGGAGGAAGATCTGAATTCACATCTTGCCTCTGGCACTTACTGACTGATTCTAGGCCAGTCATTTGACTTTTAAGTTCCTTAGGATCAAATCAGAATTCTGAAGATTTGCCAAACAATCCATAATCCAAGAAAAAAAAAAAAAGGTTAAGAACTCCCCTGTGCTATATAAATGTAAGACATTATTTTATGATATAAGGGAAAAACCTATGCATCTTCAGATCACCTAGCCTTACTACAATACCACAGAAAGGAGCAACAATTTCATGGTAAGAATCAGTTGTTGGGTCCCTCTCTCAGTTTCAATAGAAGTATTTGCCAGCTTGTAGAAAGATCCCAGCAAAGACCAATTTATATATGTACCCACCTAATAGCAAGCAATTCATATGAGAGGAGAAAGAAATTAGTGGGGAGACTTAAGTCTAATGTAATGCAAATACAATGCCCACATAATCCACATTGCCAAGTGTAGTTCAGTAGCAGGAGAATGATGGCAAGATGCACAGAGATACCTTCTAGATGTCTTTTAATTCTGTGAACAAATGCAGGCAGTATTTTGTGAGCCCTTGCAATGCTTCCTCCAGGGTCATTTTTGCATTTTCATATGCAAGCATGTAATTAAAAATCTTTCATGAAGCACTTTTCTACACCTCATACCTAGAGCTACTCAGTGATAAGTGGGCGAATTCCCAAAATCTATTACGTGCTTTACATCATGTTCACAAGATCTATATGGGGGCAGCTGCTTCAGGATGAGAGACTTCAGAGGGGCCCTGTAGTCCCTCTCTTGTTTTCCCATGCTAACAATTAGTTGGATTGTTTAGGAGATTAAAAGGAGCTAACATCACTGCACTAGACATTTTGTGGGGAAGTGGACGGACTGCTAAACTTGGAGGGAGGAAGATCTGAATTCACATCTTGCCTCTGGCACTTACTGACTGATTCTAGGCCAGTCATTTGACTTTTAAGTTTCTTAGGATCAATTAATCCAAACGTATTTATTAAATGCCTACCAGGCACTGTGCCAGAAGCTGGAAAAACAGACAAAAATGAAAACTCCTTGCCTTTAAGAATCTTATTTTCTTTGAGGGAAACAGCATACACATCTTTAAGTATACACAAATATATGCAAAAGACTTATCTACTGAGCCATATAAAATAGTTACCATCTGTACTGGTAGGGAAAACTACAATCCTGGCAAAATCATATTATCATAAACTTAGAACTAAAAGGAAACTCATAGGCCATCAAGTCCATCGCCTTTATTTTAAAGATAAAGAAACCAGGGAATACAAACCTTTTGCTCTAGTTTTGTAAGGCAGGACTTCAAAATCCAAAAGCACTCTAGCAGTGAATAGAAAACTGGGTTTCAAGTCAGGAAAATCTGTGTTCAAATCTAGTCTCATACACTGCATGATCCTATGCAAGTCATTTAACCACAGCCTGCCTCAGTTTCCTTATATGTAAAATAAGCATAATAATAGAATCACCTGCCAGCGTGGGGTTATAAGAATTAAATAAGCTAATGTTTGTCAATGTTTTGCAAAGTTTAAAGCATTAAGTATTAGCTATGATTATAGTAACCATTACCTGATGCTCTTTTTAGAGTCAAACTCCTTCCTGTATATGCATTCTTTAATGTAATCCTCCTAATGAAATTCTGCTCTAAGAAAACTAGAAGGAGGGGCAGCTAGGTGGAGCAGTGGATAGAGCACCAGCTCTGAAGTCAGGAGGACCTGAGTTCAAATCTGATCTCAGACACTTATTAGCTGTATGACTCTGGCACTGACTTGCCCAACATCATAGAAATCATAGAAATGGAGCTTCCTGACACCAAGGCCAGAAACCAAGGTTATTGGGCTATTGGCTAGTAACATTTATTAGAGGTCTATTATACTTAGGTACAATCAGATAGAAGTTTCAAATTTTTTATTCCATGCCCAAGAATGTATTAGATCAATATTCTATGTCATGTATTTTGAATAATTTCTAGAAGTCAAACACAAAAAATAAGTCAGTATAATCTTCCTTCCTCTACTTCTTTCCTTCCATTCTTCATTCTTTTCTTTCTTCATTTCTTTGTTTTATTCCTCCTTCCTCCCTAATCATTCTGAATTTGTCCCATCTCCATCTAAGAACTTCAGCTGATAAAAAGGAGTCTCATGCTAAAGACATTTTACTTATGCGTGTGCATATAGTGGACAGCTTAATAAGTATAGTGAAAAGTATTTTGCAAGTTTCATCCAACTTCTGATTGCCATTCTGCTTTATACTTGCTCATGTACTCAAATCTACTGATTTGGAGTGCTCTAAAAACAATGAATATATTCAGCATGTAAAAAAGATTGAAAAGACAGGCACAATAAAAACCAATGCTTTTGGAAATGTTTCTTTGATAGAGAGTAAAAATGACTTGTGCAACAAATACAAAGGCATATAATACAACTTAAATCCCACCTTATGTAGGAGATCTTTCTACTTATTAATAACTTATTTCTGAGATTACTGACAGTTTATTCTGTATAGATCTGTGTTATTTACATTTTATCTCCCACATTAGAATATGAACCCCTTGAAACTAGGAGCTATGCCCTCTTTGTAATGGCCAGAAACTGGAAACTGAGTGGATGTCCATCAATTGGATAATGGCTGAATAAATTGTGGTATATGAAGGTTATGAAATATTTTTGTTCTGTAAGAAATGACCAGCAGGAGGATTTCAGAAAGGCCTGGAGAGACTTACATGAACTGATGCTGAGTGAAATGAGTTATTGAATATTCCAATAACAACATTATATGATGATCAATTCTGATGGATGTGGCACTCTTCAATAATGAGATGAACCAAATCAGTTCCAATAGAGCAGTAATGAATTGAACCAGCTATACCCAGAGAAAAGAACTCTGGGAAATGAATATGAACCATTACATAGAATTCCCAATCCCTCTATTTTTGTCTGCCTACATTTTTGATTTCCTTCACAGGTTAATTGTACACTATTTCAAAGTCTGATTCTTTTTGTACAGCAAAATAACTGTATGGACATGTATACATATATTGTATTTAATATATACTTTAACATATTTAACATGTATTGGTCAACATGCCATCTTGGGGAGGGGAGGAGGGGAAGAAGGGGAAAAAATTGGAACAAAAGATTTTTCAACTGTCAATGCTAAAAAATTACCCATTCATATATCTTGTAAATAAAAAGCTATAATAAAAAAGGAAGAAAATAAGGGCTATGCTTTTGCCTTTTTGTGTATTCCTAGATTGCTGGCACACAGTTTGTACTTGTTTATCCTTCATTTTTTAAGAGAACAGATGACATTATAAGGTTTTCACTTCTGAATGACTTGGATGTAAGTGGAATAGAATTATTACACAGTTATCAGACTCACTCTCTCTTCCAGAGTCATTGAAGTCCAAGAGAAGACAAATTAACATTTAATTGACTGACTTTATATTATATGAAGTTTTTCCACAACTTAATGGGTTGCTATTATACCCACATGGAAGAAGTTTCAATCCTCCAAAAATGCTATCTAGTAAATGAAGAAATTCCCTTTGTTTCACTGATAATAAGCAATTACAAATGTTTCTAGGATATCCTTTCTCTTTAATGGGAATGATTAGAAATAGAAAAGTAGGAATGGGGGAGATCACAGGATCAAATAGTTATAGATTTAAACCCTGGACCCAAAATGAATTCTGAATTAAAGTGCTTGAATATGATCATTTGGTAATAAAACTTAATAATTTCCCAAAAGCTACTGTATTTTTCTCTCCAATCTCTCAACTTGTTATATTTACTTTGAATCAATCTGGGTAACCACACTGATTAGTTGATTAGTAACCACCAGTAAAACACTTGTTCCTTTAGAGCTTATATTGTTGACCTTAAACCAGAATAAATTCCCATCAAATTTGTCCTATTCTCAGATTGTAGAGCATCCCTGAAGAAAGCCAAGAATCAAGTTGATTTCAGCCACTATAAATTGATGAGATTATACATAATCAGAAACTGAGCTCCGCTGCTGCCCAGCATCCTCATTGACTGCCCATCTCATTCTCCTTAGTGAGTGACAGAAACATTTTCCTCTCTCAATATTCCATTGAATTTCTATTATTTTGATAGCAAATAATCTTTAGAAAGCATCACAGAATGTAGGAAAAGATATATATTCTATGTAGATCTAAAAGTCAGAGAACCTGGATTCAAATTCTCTCTCTGCCATTTTTGATCTGTGTTATTCTGGTCAAATTCTTTAATGTCTCTGTTTTTCCTCTTTTAAATAAGAGGGTTGTATTGGATGTCCTCTAACATTCCAGCTCAAAATACATGGTCCTTTGACCTACTCTCTTCCTTCATTCACTGAGAAGATTGAGGTCATTTGAAAGGAATACTCTAAATTTCCCTGATCTGCTTCTCTTTAGCAACAGGTCTTATCTTTTCCTGGTTTGGTAAAACTAAATCTTCTAATTGTACCTGTGATTTTGCCTATCCACACACCTCTCCAACACATCCTCATCTCTATAGCTTTGTTCTAGAATAATCTCAGTTATGAACCTTCAATTTGTCTCTCAATTTGTACAAGCATGCTCAATCTCTAGCATCATTTTAATACCTTTCCTTGCCTATGATACTATCCTACATACCATCTGATCACTTTCCTTCTCTTCTTAGACTTGTTCTTACCAGAGATCTCCATTTTTTAATATACTCAGTTTTCAATTAATTTCTGGTTTCTCTGTTTCTATAATTCTATAGAAATGACTTTATCAAAAACTATCTCTGAGGTCTTTATCCCTAAATCCAAAGACCTTTTGTCTCCCCTTATCCTACTTGACTTCTGTATAGTACCTGAAACTGTTCATCTGTTTCTTTTTGAGCATTTATCCTCCTTTAGCTTCCATAACAACAGTTTTCTTTGGCCGTTCTACCACTTTTCCAATTTCTCCTTTTTTGACTTATTTTCTGGCTCTCTGTTCTTTTCTGATCCATTAAGATGGTTTACTCCTAATATTCAATTCTTGGCATACCCATGTTTTTTTCACTCTATCCAGGCAATTTCATTCAGTTTCACACTTTCAAATAGAATCTCTAATGACTGAAATTTCAAATTTCCAGCTCTAATCTTTTCCCTCAGTTCTAGAACCAAATTAACATTTTTAACACAATTACAACTAAATATTTCCCTAAATTGCAATTCTCTAAATTCAATAGCTCTAAAACTGAAATCATTTTCCCCAATCATATTGTCTATCTCTGCCAAGATGAACCTTTTGTTTAAGCTTGAAGCTTTTTTTTTTGGTAACAATATGGTAGTGAAAAACATGCTAGAATCAAAATTCAAATCCTTGCTTCTTCCACATAATCCCCAGGTCACTTTGGACAAGTTATTTAATATATCTCTGGGTCTCAATTTCCAAATCTGTAAAATGAAGAGGTCAGATCAAAATGGTTTTTAAGCCTTTTACTGCTCTAGATCCATGAAAATCTCTTTTCTCTCCATTGAACTAACAACTTCTCTTAAATTGATCTCTGAAATATCTTTTGTTTCCTTCCTCTCTATTTCCACCATCTTAACCCTGGTATGATCCTTATACTGTTCCTGGACTATTACAAATCCTTCCAATAGATGTTCTTAATTCACCTTTCTCTGTCTTCCAATCCTACATTTATACTGCTATCATAATAATCATCCTTATGTATGGATTTGTTCTTGGCAAGTCTCTATTCATATTATGCTACCACATCTCTAGTTAGTACCTCCACATTTTCTATTGGAAAGTTCTTATCACCTCAGTTAGCAATCAAATCTCTTCACAATGTAACATCTTCCTAGTTTTTCTATCTTATCTCATAATATTCCCTGCTATGTATGCTATGATTCAGTCAAACTAGGCCACCTGAAATGCTATGGTGACATCCTCTAACATATTTTTTTCATCTTCATGCCAAATATACCTACCTTCTTGCCCACTCCTTCATTTCCTTTCCCTCTTTAATATGAAACTCAAAAGCGTGGACACATGAAATCTTTCCTAGTTGCTAATGACTTCCCATTTCACACCTTTACTCCTTATTGACGTCAAATGACACTTTATATCTCTCATAGCATGTATTATTTTGTACTAATATTATTTTGTTTAGGTCAAATTCTGTTTTTTTGACTGTAAATTAAATAATTAAATATTTTGATTGTAAATTAAATAAGGGTAGGAAAATTGCCTTATCTAAACTTCATATTCCATCTAGTGTTATATAAATACAGACTTTTAATGAGTGAAATGGAATGTAAAGGAGAAGAAAGGAAAGGAGAAGAGAGGAGAGGAGACAACTTAAAAAGAGAGGAAAGGAAAGGAGAGACATAACAGGACAGGGCAGGATTGTGGTATGGGCTTTTAAGTCAGGAACAACCTCAGATCAAATCATTTGATAAATATTGACTAAGTGATTTTGGGCAAATCTCTAACACTGAGTTTCAGAGAAAGTGTTTACTGATATTGGTAGAGGAAATTTTTCTTCCCTGGGAGTTCCCTATAAGCAATGGAATTATAAACTTAGTCCCTTGTCCTATATAAATGTATGTTATAGACATCTGTATCTATAACAATTTGCTGTGACACAGAAGACAGGCAGGAAACATTATAAGATAATGTAGGAAAAATAGGGTGATTCCAAGATATCCCTTAAGCTTTATAATGCTTACTTTAGACTAGGAGGGGGAGTGGGAAGAGAGGAGGCAGAAGAAACGCCCTCTCCAGACCAAGGATAAATTAGCTAAGGGCAAAAGTAATTCAATGATCATTTATCATGTGGAATGTAGAAGTGAGGAATCTGGGATCCCAGTACTGGCTTTGTGACTCAAGGTCAGGAAACTCATGGTTCTGCTCATTATTTCTATTTTTAACCATTTTATTTGAGCCTCCTTCCAAAATAGCATTAGCTACACCATCTAAGAGCAGCAACACCTTCCTCTCTTCTCAGAAAACCCACTGAGAGGCAAAGAAAGAGGTGACCAAGATTCTTGGTAGGTTGGATTATAAGTAAGAAATCCAATTGTCCCTTGTGAGAGACAGGGCTGATATGGGATGAAGAACCCATTACAGATGTTGAAGAGTTAACAAAGGAGCTGGAAGTGCTAACAAATGGGAAAGCCAGGAACAATGGAAATGCTGCTATTTCTCTAATCTATCCTCTATAAATTATAGATAACCTGCCATCACAAGAAGGACTTTGAAAGCTTTCATATCATTCTCCGTCTGGCAGAGGCTGGAAACCTTTCACAATCTAGTCCAAAGAAAATTATGAATTGTCTCCATCTGAGAGGAAACTGGCTTGATGCAAAAATGATTGATGAGTTTTTCCCCTACAGCATCCCCTCCCACCAATGCTCCCACTCAACCCCAATAAAATGAGTTTCCCTTGGAAAAAAAAAATCAGTGATTCCCCAGAAAACCAACTTGCCCACCATGGGAGATGAGTGCCTTTAGTCAAATCAAATAAAAAAGAAGCCCAAATCTAAGAACTTAAGCTATTATCCATAAAACAGATTAAAAAACAATGAAGGCAGTTTCTCTGATTAAAAAAAATCAGTCTTATCTGACATTTAAAGAGATCCTAAATCCAAATTTACAATAGTGATCTTTCTGCTTTGTTCCAGTCAGTAAGTCAACATGCATTTATTAAGTACTTGCTGTGTGCCAGGGACTTTGTGAAGTACTGAAGGCATTGAGTTAAATTGGGGAAATGGTAAAAGAATTAAAGACTCCCTGCTCTTTTTCCTCCTCCTCCTCTTCTTTCTTTACTACTCTCCTTGCTAGTCCCATTAATCAACTATCTATGGAATATTAAGTTCATGGAATCATATATTTGGAGCTATAAGGGACCTCAGAGATGAACTAATCCAAATCCTCTCATTTTAGCAAAATGGAATCCTAAAAAGATTAAGTTGCTTACACAAAGTCAAATAGGTATTATTAGGAGACTGAGATTAGTGAAGTTTGAGAGCCTGGGAAAATAGAAAGATTGTATATATTGTCTTCACACCTCCTATTTACTAGAGATAATAAAGACAGGAAGAATAACAACAATAATCTATTCTATTTTTTGTGCTTCTCTGACTCTTTAAATCACCATACTTTTTATTTATTTTGAAAATTCCTCTCTGACTGTTTTCTTTTTGTTGCTTTTGTTGAATAAGGTGGTATTCTTTTTTTTTTTTTAACATAAAATATATTATGAATTGTATGAACTGAAAAAAGTCAATATAATCTTTTAGTACATTTCTGGGGATCTTAAATAGCAGATTTAACTTGAGTTTGAACTGATTCAACCATTTTGGAGAGCAATTTGGAATTATGCCCAAAGGTTATACAAGTCTAAAACTATAAAATTTTGACCTAGCAATACCACTACTGGATCTTTTCAAAGGGGAAAAAAAGGAAAGGGATCTATATGGACAAAAAAAATGTTTATAGCAGATCTTTTTGTAGTGGCAAAGAATTATAAATTCCTCCAGCAACTGGAGAATATCTTAACAAACTATAGTATATAATTGTGATGAAATACTAATATAGTGTAAAAAAATAAAAGTGGAATAGTTTCACAAAAAGTTGTTCTCATGTGAATTGATGCAAAAGAATGTGAGCAGAACTATGAGAAGTTGTACATAGAAACAGCAATTTTGTATTGTGATGAACTGTGAATGAATTAGCTATTCTCAACAATATAATGATCCAAAATCTAAAGTACTTAAAACGAAAAATACTATGTATGTCCAAAGAAAGAACTAATAGAATCTGAATGCATATTAAAGGTTTCATTTTTATTTTTACTTTACTTTTCTTGGGGTTTTGTGTGTTTTTTTTCTTGATATGGCTAATATGGAAATATATATTTTTATGACTGAACTTGAATAACTTTCAAATTGATTGCCTTCACAAGGAGGAAAGCAGAGAGAAAGGAAAGGAAAGAATTTGGACCTCAAAATTTAAAATAAATTTAAAATTTTTTTTAAAATTTCAAAAATTGTATTGGAAAATATAAGATATACAAAATTTTTAAAAGAATAAAAAGGGAGACCTAACATTAAAGAGTTTAATAACGTAAATATTTTTTCTTATTCTCATTATCTCTTGAGATATTTGTGCCCTTTCCAATCACTTTAATCATAGTAGTGTTAGTTTCTGTTCTATGGCATATTCCTTAATAGCTTGAATATATTTCTTACCATAGCAATAGCCACTTTATATCCTTCTGTGTGCATGGCCTGACATGTTTGTGTTTTCCTGCTTCCTATGGGAATAGGCATTTATTTGTTCATGATGGCTATAACCAGGAATATGCTGGTAAAAATTTAGCAACCAATTTTCCAAAACTCATGACTTATTTTGAATACCTTCTCTATGATTAGCATTTTTCCATTACTTAAAAAATTAATAGTATTTTATTTTTCCAAATTCATGCAAAGATAGTTTTTAATATTCACTTTTGAAAAACCTTATGTTACAAATTTCTCTCTCTCCTCTTCTCTTCTCCTTCCCCAAGATAGCAAGCAATCCAATATACATTAAACATGTGGCATTCTTCTAAACATATTTCTATATTTGTCATGCTGTGCAAAAAATAAATCAAATAAAAAAGGGGGACATGAAAAAGAAAAAAGACAAGGAAAACAAACAATAAAAAGATGAAAATACTATGTTTTGATTGACATTCAGTCTCCATAGTTCTCTTTCTGGATTTGGATGGCTCTTTCCATCACAAGTTTACCAGAATTGCCTTGAATCATGGTATTGTTGAAAAGAGCCAGGTTCTACACAGTTGATCATCACACAATTTTGTTATTACTGTGTACAATGTCCTCTTGCTTCTCCTTACTTTATTAATCATCAATTCATGTAAGTCTTTGCAGGCTTTTCTGAAATTATACTGCCCATTATTTCTCATAAAATAATAATATTCCATGACATTCATATGTCTTAATTTATTCAGCTTTTCTTCAAATGAAGGGCATCCACTCAATTTCCAGTTCCTTGCCGCTATAAAAAGGGCTGCTACAAACATTTTTTTGCAGATATGGGTCATGTTCCCCCTTTTATGATATTCTTTGGGAGTAGAAACACTGTTGAATGAAAGGGTACACACTGTTTCATAGACCTTTGGGCATAGTTTCAAATTGCTCTCCAGAATTATTGGATCATTTCACAACTTCACCAAAAATGCATTAGTGTCCCAGTTTTCCCACATCCTCTCCAACATTCGTTATCGTTTTCTATCATCTTAGCCAACCTGAGAATTGTGAAGCAGTACCTCATAGTTGTCTTAATTTGGGTTTCTTTAGCCAATATTTCCCTATTACTTTTTTTGAATCATCCCATTCTGTTTATTAATTTTAAGTAATATTTTAAGTAATAGATTTTTATTTTCGAAATATATGCAAAGATGGTTTTCAATATTAACTCTTGCAAAACCATATATTCCAAATTTTTCTCTCTCTCTCCCTTACCTCCTCCCCAAGACAGCAAATAATCAAATAGATGTTAAACATGTACAGTTTTTCTACATATATTTTCACATTTATCATGCTACACAAGAAAAATCAGATGAAAAAGGAGAAAAAATTGAGGAAAAAACCCCAACAAGCAAGCAAACAACAACAACAAAATGAAAATGCTATGTTGTGATCCACATTCAATCCCGACAGTCCTCTTTCTGGATGCATATGGCTCTTTGCATCCTGTATCATTGTTGAAAAGAGCCACATCCATCAGAATTGATCATTACATAATCTTCTTGTTGCTGCACAGTATTCTCTTGGTTGTACCTATTTCACTTAGCATCAATTCATGTAAGTCTCTTGTAATGTTCTGTTGTCTCCAGAGATTGCCTGATCACTATCTGGGAGGAGATCTGCTGTCTCAACTCAATCTCTCAGCCAGATTCTTCTTCCTGTAGAGAGCCCATTGCTCTCTGGCCTAGAGTAGACACTTCTTCCTCCAGAGAGCTGCCTCAACTCTAGCCAAGACAAGACTCTCTCCTTGCTCAATGGTGTCTTCTTTTATCCTCCCAGAGAATGGGCATGGGATAACACAAGGGCTTCTGGGAAAAAATACTTCAACCAATGAACTTGCTCCTCCTAAGCATGTAAGCTCCTCCCCAGGAATTCACAAGGGTAAAACTCCCCTACAGTCTGGAACTAGAGAATTGTTAAGTACCAACTTAGCACTTAGTAAGAACCTAACAGTCTCTCCAGGCTTTTCTTAAATCATCTTGCTGATTATTTCTTATAGAATAATAATATTCCATAACATTCATATGCCATAACTTATTTAGCCAACTGAAGGGCATATATCACTTTTTTAAATTTAGATGATTAACAAAGCAATAAAGGCTTGATTTGTAGCATATCTTGATTTTTGGGATCTAATACTTACACTAAAAATTTATCATTTGACTCTCCTGAGCTGGTGAAAATCTGCTCCCCCAAAACTCTGATTACTACAGACATTATCTCTTTTATTACTCTGTTTTGACATATTTTGGTCTTTTTCATGAACTAGATGCAAAAAGATCTTTTTGGAATTCTAATATTCTGTTTTTAATCATCCATTTCTTTATTAAGTATAATTTCTTGAATTTCCATGAAATGAAGTTTTTTCTTTCTTTCTTTCATTGACCTCTGGGTCATTTTTTTATTTTCAGATTTTTATTAAACCCCCAATTTTATCTTCTTATGTCACCTAATAGAGGCTGGGAATGATATTATCTTATGTAGTTGAGCAACACCAATTGGGGTTATTTTGAACTCTGGGTACTATTGATAAAAAGCAGTGCAAAGCCTCTGTCAGTAGCTGGTGAGATCTGTTTCCAACTTTGTGAATTTTATCATGGTGAATAATGAAAGTATTTATGGCATGCATAGTCCACATCATGTACTCTTATAGTTTGTCTGCTAGAGTAGTCAAATGCTATCTTCACTGAGATATTTCCACCAGATGTGTGTAATGTGTTATGATCTATCTTGTCTTCTTGTAGTATCAAAAGATGAAGGAGCACAACTTGTTCCACTGTCTTCTATGTTAAGATGATCATCATCATGATTTTGAACTGGGGAAGCTTGCAAGCCTTTGTCCTTACTTTTTTCTAAAACTCGTATAAATAGTTTCATCACATTGACCAAGGTATTAAGAATGATATTACCAGAGTTGTCTCACAGAATATAGAGGGATTTTCTTCTGCACAAAATTCTTATTGGCATTCCCTTACTTTGCCTTTCTCCCCTCCCACACTGCATGATATGGTTTATTGGTTGAGATTTCAAAGAGTTATTGTTGTTATTATTATCATTATAATTGCTTAAAGGCAGTATAGCCTAGGGTCATACTGGGTTTCTTCCTTGAACTTATTTTAACTATACGATCTATTATTTGTCAGCCAGTGATCATTTATTATATCTTTATTATGTACCAGGCTAACACTATGTTAAATACTTAGGATTAAAAATATGCAGAAAAAATGCTCCTCTCCAAGATTTTGCATTTTTTTCCCTTTTTCTGAGGCTAGGATTAAGTGACTTGCCCAGGGTCACACAGCTAGGATTGTTAAGTGTCTGAGACCAGATTTGAACTCGGGTTCTCCTGAATTCAAGGCTGGTGCTCTATCCACTGTGCCACCTAGCTGCCCCCGAATTTTGTATTTTAATGGGAAAGAAAATGTGTGGGCAATTAGATTACATACAAGTTGTGAACAGAGTAGGTGAAGGCAAATCATTTAACAATAAGTCTAGGCAGTATCTAAGATTATATGTTACATGTGACTAATATGGAAATATGTTTTGTATGACTTCACATGTATAATTGATATTGGTTGCCTTCTCAAGGGATAAAGGTAAGGAAGGAGAAAAGGAGAAAATTGAAACTTGAAGATTTTAATAATGAAAGTTAACTTTTTAAAACAATGTAATTGGAAAATATTTAGTGAAAGTAATAATTTTAAATTTAAAAAAAATAAAGTCTATATGTTACAGAAAACTTGCAAATTTGCCTCACTGGGGATTTGCTGCATTAATAAAATCAAAAGTTTGAACCAAAAATTTATTTTAAATGAATCAAGGAAGGAAGGAAGGAAGAAGGAGGGAAAGAGCAAAGGAAGGAAGGAGGGAAGGAAGGAAGAAAAGGAAGGAAGGAGGGAAGGAAGGAAGAAAAGGAAGGAAAGAAAGAAGGAAGGAGGGAAGGAAGGAAAGAAGGAAGGAAGGAAGGAAGGAAGGAAGAAAGAAAGAAAGAAAGAAAGAAAGAAAGAAAGAAAGAAAGAAAGAAAGAAAGAAAGAAAGAAAGAAAGAAAGAAAGAAAGAAAGAAAGAAAGAAAGAAAGAAAGAAAGAAAGAAAGAAAGAAAGAAAGAAAGAAAGAAAAGAAAGAAAGAAAGAAAGAAAGAAAGGAAGGAAGGAAGGAAGGAAGGAAGGAAGGAGGAAGGAAGGAAGGAAGGAAGGAAGGAAGAAGGAAGAAAGAAAGAAAGAAAGAAAGAAAGAAAGAAAGAAAGAAAGAAAGAAAGAAAGGAAGGAAGGAAGGAAGGAAGGAAGGAAGGAAGGAAGGAAGGAAGGAAGGAAGGAAGAAAGAAAGAAAGAAAGAAAGAAAGAAAGAAAGAAAGAAAGAAAGAAGAAAGAAAGAAAGAAAGAAAGAAAGAAAGAAAGAAAGAAGAAAGAAGAAAGAAAGAAAGAAAGAAAGAAAGAAGAAGAAGGAAGAAGGAAGGAAGGAAGGAAGGAAGGAAGGAAGGAAGGAAGGAAGGAAGGAAGGAAGGAAGGAAGGAAGGAAGGAAGGAAGGAAGGAAGGAAGGAAGGAAGGAAGGAAGGAAGGAAGGAGGGAAGAAAAAGAGAAAAGAAAGAGAAAGAAAGAAAGAAAAATAGAGCTTTTGGAGGCAGAGCCAACATGGCAGAAAAGGCACATGCAACTCTTTAAGCTCCTCTCATGCCCTCACTATTAATCGTTGAATTCAGCCTCAAAAATAGTGCTTGACTGGCAAAATTCATGAAGATTAAAGGTACAAACAACTTACCATCCCAAGATAATCTGGAGGACCACCAGAGCAGGTTTGTCGTGAGGGGCAGGAACAGACCAGCAGCAGACAGGGAGATAGGAAAGACTGGAGTCCTGAGCAGACCAGGGACCAGAGTAGCCTCTATGTCTAGAAAAGTAGTGGAAACTCTATCATAGGCTGATTCCTTTGCCTTGATTGTAAAGCAGTGGACCAGCAGAGAGATTAGAGCCAGAGTTACAGGGTATTCTAAAAACGTCAGAACCTAACAGGATCTGGCTGTACCCACTCCCAAACCGGAAGTGACTCAGCATAGACCAGCTCAACTGTGCAGCTACACTCTGAAACATGGCCAGGGCAGTTGCAAAAATCTACAAGGCAGGGGGGTGCAGCCTGGGGCCGCCTCTAATCTGCACAATGGGGGTCTTAGCCTGGGCAATAGAACTTCCCCAGCTCAACTGTGCTTCCCTGGGCAAAGCCACTTCCAGTGCCTTGGGTGACTATTCACTGAGAAACTGCTAATATCCATAGCCCCACAGCCCACTTTGGATTGGGGTAGTGGCACTTTCACTGCTCAGCTTCTTGCCTCAGGGCAGTCATTAATCTACACAGCTGGGTTCTTAGCAGGGCACCCCCACAGCTCAGCCTTACAGGCCAGAGTCACTATTTTCCAGAGCACTCAGGTACCTGGCCACTCTTTGTAGCCAGTTGGCAGGCCCTCCATACACCTATCCCTATTCTGCAGAAGAAGCTGGTAACCTCCTGGCACTGAAGGCAGACGCTACAGGCTTTAAAAAATGAGTAAAAAAATCAAAAGAACTACTGATAGCTTCTTTACAGAAAGAGAACAGGTTTTCAACACCGAGGAGGACTAATAGCAGACACCCTCCAGACAATTGTTGGTTCCCAGCACAAAAGGCTCTCCTAGAAGAGATTAAATTATTATTAAAAATCTTAAAAGAGAGATAGAAGAAAAATTGGGAAAGGAAAGAGAAGCTATGCAAGAGAGTAACAAATTCCTGAAATGTGAAGTGGGAAAGGTAAAAAACTTCCAGGAAGTTCAGGGAAACAGAATTTGTGAATTTGAAAAGGTAAAGAACTCCTAGGAAAGTAGGATTTGTGAATTGGAAAAAAAAAACTCACTAAAAAAAAAAAAAAAAAAAAAACAAATAAATAAATAAAATAAAATTAGTGAAATGGAAAAAAAAATCTATAGAGCAAAACAATCCATTTAAAAATTCAATTGGACATATACAAAAGAAAAAGTTTAAAAAGCTAATGAAGAAAATAACTCATTAAAAATCAGAACTGAACAAATAGAAACGAATGATTCATTGTGACACCAAGAATCATTCAAGCAAAATCAAAAAAAATGAAAAAATAGAAAGAAACATTAAATATCTACTTGAAAAATCAACAGACCTGGAAAATAGATCTAGGAGACATATTCTGAGGATTATTGGACTTCCTGAAAATTATGATGAAAAAAAAAAAAAAAAAAGACTACCTCCAAAAATATAGGCTTCCCAGATTAACAGAGGAGGAAGTAAATTGCTTAAATAGTTCCATTTCAGAAAAAGAAATAGAATAAGCTATTAATCATCTCCCTAAGAAAAAAATCCCCAGGACCAGATGGATTTACATGTGAATTCTACCAAACATTTAAAGAACAATTAGCCCCAATGTTATAAACTATTTGAAAAAAAATAGGGAATGAAGGAGTCCTACCAAATTTCTTTTATGACATCAGACATGATACTGATACCTAAACCAGCTAGGTTGAAAACTTAGAAAGAAAACTATAGACCAATATATAGACCAATCTCCTTAATGAATATTGATGCTAAAATCTTAAATAATGTATTAGCAAAAAGACTTCAGAAAATCATCCCCAGGATAATACAGCATGATCAAGTAGGATTTATACCAGGAATGCAGGGCTGGTTCAATATTAGGAAAACTATCAGTATAATTGGCCATATTAACAACCAAATTAACAATCTCAATAGATGCACAAAAAGCATTTTATAAAATCCAACATCCATTCCTATTAAAAATACTTGAGAGTATAGGAATAAATGGACTTTTCCTTAAAATAATTAGTAGCATCTATTTAAAATCATCAGTAAGAATCATATGTAATGGGGATAAACTTGAACCATTCCCAATAAGATCAGGAGTGAAACAAGGTTGCCCACTATCACCATTACTATTCAATATTGTATTAGAAATGCTAGCTTTGGCAATAAGAGATGAGAAAGAAATTAAAGGAATTAGAATAGGTAATGAAGAAACCAAACCATCACTCTTTGCAGATGATATGATGGTATACTTACCTCAGGGATTCTACTAAAAAGCTATTAGAAATAATCCACACCTTTAGCAAAGTTGCAGGATACAAAATAAACCCACATAAATCATCAGCAGTCTTATATATCAGTAACAAAATTCAACAGTTAGAGCTACAAAAAGGAATTTCATTTAAAGTAACTACTGATAGTATAAAATATTTAGGAATCTATCTGCCAAGGGAAAATCAGAAACTATATGAGCTAAACTACAAAACACTTTCCACACAAATAAAGTCAGATCCAACCAATTGGAAAAATATTAAATGCTCTTGTATTGGGTGAGCACATATAATATAGATGACAATACTACTTAAACTAATCTATTTATTTAGCGCTATACCAATCAGACTCCCAAAAAACTATTTTAATGACCTAGAAAAAAATAACAACAAAATTCATATAGAAAAACAGAAGGTCAAGAATTTCAAGGGAATTAATAGAAAAAAAAAAAATCAAATGAAGGTGGCCTAGCTGTACCAAATCTAAAATTATATTATAAAGCAGCGGTTACCAAAACCATTTAGTATTGGCTAAGAAACAGACTAGTTGATCAATGGAATAGGTTAGGTCCAAGGGACAAAATAATTAATAACTCTAACAAGCTAGTGTTCGACAAATCCAAGGACCCCAGCCTTTGGGATAAGAACTCAATGTTTGACAAAAATTGCTGGGAAAATTAGAAATTAGTATGGCAGAAACTAGGCATTGACCTACACTTAACACCGTGCACCAAACTCATTTCAAAATGGGTTCATGACCTAGGCATAAAAAATGAGATTATAAATAAATTAGAAGAGCATAGGATAGTTTACCTCTCAGACCTGTGGAAAAGGAAGGAATTCATGATGAAAGAAGAACTAGAGGTCATTATTGATCACAAAATAGGAAAATTTAATTATATCAAATTAAAAAGTTTTTGTACAAATAAAATTAATGGAGACAAGATTGGAAGGGAAGTAAACTGGGAAAACATTTTTACAGTCAAAGGTTCTGATAAAGGCTTTATTTCCAAAATATATAGAGAACTGACTCTAATTTATAAGAAATCAAGCCATTTTCCAATTTATAAATGGTCAAAGGATATGAACAGACAATTCTCAGACGAAGAAATTGAAACTATTTCTAGCCATATGAAAAGATGTTCCAAGTCATTATTAATCAGAGAAATGAAAATTAAGACAACTCTTGAGATACCACTACACACCTCTCAGTTTGGCTAGAATGACAGGGAAAGATAATGCAGAATGTTGGAGGGGGTGTGGGAAAATTGGGACACTGATACATTGTTGGTGGAATTGTGAATACATCCAGCCATTCTGGACAGCAATTTGGAACTATGTTCAAACTATGTATGCCCTTTGATCCAGCAGCATTACTACAAGTCTTATATCCCAAAGAAATTTTAAAGAAGGGAAAAGGATCTGTATGTGCAGGAATGTTTGTGGCAGCCCTCTTTGTAGTGGCCAGAAATTGGAAACTGAGTGGATGCCCATCAATTGGAGAATGGCTGAATAAATTGTGGTATATGGATATTATGGACTATTATTTTTCTGTAAGAAATGACCAACAAGATGATTTCAGAAAAGCCTGGAGAGACTCACATGAACTGCTGCGGAGTGAAATGAGCAGGACCAAATCATTATATACTTTAACAACAATATTATATGATGATCAATTCTGATGGATGAGGCCCTCTCCAACAATGAGATGAGCTAATTTAGTTCCAAGAGAGCAGTAAAGAATTGAGCCAACTACAACCAGCGAAAGAACCCTAGGAGTTGACTATGAACCACTACATAGAATTTCCAATCCCTCTATTTTTGTCTGCCTACATGTTTTATTTCCTTCACAGGCTAATAGTATATTGTTTCAAAGTCTGATTCTTTTTATATAGCAAAATAACTGTTTGAACATGTATACATATATTGTATTTAACTTATACTTTCACATATTTAACATGTATTGGTTAACCTGCCATCTGGGGGAAGGGGTCGGGGGAAGGAAGGGAAAAGCTGAAACAAAAGTTTTTGCAATTGTCAATGCTGAAAAATTACCTATGCATAAAATTTTTGTAAAAAGAAAAAGAAGAAAAATAGAGAAAGAAAACTGCACTGAATCTTAATCATCATCACAAAATTCTTGCCTAGGATCACCTAAACATAACATTAGCAGTAAAAGATTCAAGAACAAGCTTTTTAACTACATGTTACCATATTGATTACTCATAAACTCCAAATTAACACAAGTAAAAGTTGCTAAAATTTAGAGACTTAACAGAAAATTAAAAAAAAAAAAAATAAGAGCCAAGAAAGAGATTCAAGGAATTAGAGTAGGAAATGAGGAAATCAAATTATCACTCTTTGCAGATGACATGATGGTATACTTAGAGAACCCCAAAGACTCTGCTAAAAAGCTATTAGAAAAAATTCAGAATATTAGCAAAGTTGCAGGATACAAAATAAATCCACATAAATCCTCAGCATTTTTATACATTACCAACACAATCCAACAGCAAGAGATACAAAGAGAAATTCCATTCAAAATAACGGTCAATAGTATAAAATATTTGGGAATATATCTACCAAAGGAGAGTCAGGAATTATATGAGCAAAATTATGAAACACTTGCCACAAAAATAAAGTCAGATTTAAATAATTGGAAAGACATTCAGTGCTCTTGGATAGACCGAGTGAATACAATTAAGATGACAATACTCCCTAAACTAATCTATTTATTTAGTGCTATACCAATCAGACTTCCAAGAAACTATTTTAATGACCTAGAAAAAATAACAACAGAATTCATATGGAACAACAAGAGGTCGAGAATTTCAAGGGAAGTAATGAAAAAAAAATTAAGTGAAGGTGGTCTAGCTGTACCTGATCTAGAACTATATTATAAAGCAACAGTCACCAAAACCATTTGGTATTGGCTAAGAAATAGACTAGTTGATCAGTGGCATAGGTTAGGTTCACAGGGCAAGATAGTGAATAAAAATAGCAATCAGTGTTTGACAAATCCAACTACTTTTGGGATAAGAATTCATTATTTGACAAAAACTTCTGGGAAAACTGGAAATTAGTAAGGCAGAAACTAGGCATGGACCCACATTTAACACCACGTACTAAGATTAGATCAAAATGGGTCCAAGATTTAGGCATAAAGAACGAAATCATAAATAAATTAGAGGAGCATGGGATGGTTTACCTCTCGGACTTGTGGCAGAGGAAGGAATTTGTGTCCAAGGGAGAACTAGAGACCATTATTGATCACAAAACAGAACATTTTGATTACACCAAATTAAAAAGTTTCTACACAAACAAAACTAATGCAAACAAGATTAGAAGGGAAGTAACAAATTGGGAAAACATTTTTAAAGTTAAAGGTTCTGATAAAAGCTTTATCTCCAAAATATACAGAGAATTGACTTTATTGATAAATGGTCAAAGGATATGAACAGACAATTTTCAGATGATGAAATTAAAACTATTTCCACTCATATGAAAGAGTATTCCAAATCACTATTGATCAGAGAAATGCAAATTAAGACAACTCTGAGACACCACCACACACCTGTCAGATTGGCTAAGATGACAGGAACAAATAACGATGAATGTTGGAGGGGCTTTGGGAAAACTGGGACACTGATGCATTGTTGGTGGAGTTGTGAAAGAATCCAACCATTCTGGAGAGCAATCTGGAGTTATGCCCAAAAAGTTATCAAAATGTGCATACCCTTTGACTCAGCCGTACTACTACTGGGCTTATATCCCAAGGAAATACTAAAGAAGGGAAAGGGACCTGTATGTGCCAAAATGTTTGTGGCAGCCCTTTTCATAGTGGCTAGAAGCTGGAAAATGAATAGATGTCCATCAATTGGAGAATGGTTGTGTAAATTATGGCATATGAATGTTATGGAATATTATTTTTCTGTAAGAAATGACCAACAGAAGGAATATAGAGAGGCTTGGAGACACTTACATCAACTGATGCTGAGTGAAATGAGCAGAACTAGGGAATCATTATACACTTCAACAATGATACTGTATGAGGATGTATTCTGATGGAAGTGGATATCTTCAACATAGAGAAGAGCTAATCCAATTCCAATTGATCAATGATGGACAGAATCAGCTACATCCAGAAAAGGATCACTGGGAAATGAGTGTAAACTGTGGACATTTTTTTTGTTGTTGTTGTTTTTGTTTTTTTTGTTTTGTTTTGTTTTGTTTTGTTTCTCTTCCCAGATTATTTTTATCTTGTGAATACAATCCTTCCTTTGCAAAAACAACAACAACAAAATTAGGTTCTGCACATATATATTGTACCTAGGATATACTATAAGATATTTAATATGTATGGGAATGCCCGCCATCCAGCGGAGGGGGTGTAAGGAAGGAGGGGAAAAACTCAGAACAGAAGGGAGTACAAGGGATAATGTTGTAAAAAAAATTACCTATGCATATGTACTGCCAAAGAAAATGTTAAAATTATAAAAATTAATAAAAAAAATAAAAAGAAAATAAAACAATACTGTACTATAGAAAAACAAGATTTATCATGCCTCTCTGCTTTTTGGAATTATTCCAAAGATGCTGTCAGTAAACCTAAAAAACCAATACTTTCATTTAAGTACCAAAAGCAATTATTTTCTCCATCTGGGTAATAATCAACTAAACATTAAACATAAATAAGCAATAGTAGGATACCAATTTGTTCTTGAAACATTTCTCTCTGAACTCCATAAATTATTAAATGTAAAATGAGAACAAAAGTAATATCCCTATATTCAGAGAAAAAAATCTGAATTATTCTCTTGTTGGTGATCTGCAAAGATGTCTACTTGAACTCTTGGTATTTAGAACCCTAGAAGAGGAAGACAATTGTACCTCCCAAATATACATTGCTCTTTCAGGCCACACAAACAAGTCACAAGACTTTATGCAACACATCATAATTGGAATACACAATCTGATCACCTTATCCATTGAGTTTAGTATCTTGCACAAAGCAACAGGCTCTTCTGATTTTTTGTTTTGTGCATCTTTGAGAGCTCTAAAATCAAAAGAGGCAAAGCATGCCAGAGTTTCTCCGGGCTGCGTTTCTTCACATAATGGTCTGGATCTGCTTCCAGGCCTGGTCAAGATCCCCATTGTGGGGGTCTCTGAGCTCCATTTTGATGACTCCTTAGTCAGAATGCCCCATAACCTTTCCTTAAAATTGTGCCCTTTAGTCAACCAGCAGATGCTATTTCTGGGTCAGATGAACCAGATGCTATCATTCTCCTTGACAAACCAACTTAATGAACAAAAAGTATTTCTCACTGACCTAGTTGTTCTGCTCAAAATTCCCCTTCTAAAATCTATCTTATATCTCTAAGTTATAGACCTACACTCATGATAATTAATTTATCCCTCAGTTGGGCATCAATACATTTCAAATATTTATTAAGTCTTAGCTTGCCCTCTTTCCTCTCTCACCACAAAGCCAAATAGCTATTTAACTTCTTTCCTCTCCTGAGTCAAATCATTCTATTTCCTTTAATCATTTTTGAGTTTTGCTTTCTGAACTCCCTTAATTTGGTGATATCTCTTTGGTAGTAAGTTTACCCTTCACAGCTAGGCAGATTTATTCCTGCTTAATGTTTGTCCCATTATTTCATTAAGTATTAATATTAAGCTCCTTCAGATATCATTTCTCAGACTCCAACTTCATTCATTTTTTGAAAGTGGGCACCATGTTTTTTTCTGATCTTCTGGGTTCTTATTTGTTTTCAAAGAATTATGAAGGGAGGGTAAGAGTTAGAAGAAGCATTTCACAGTGAATAAAAACTTGGTACGGAAGCCAAGAAGGCATGAATTTCAAGTTATTTCCATGACTGATACTGGTTATGTGATTGCAGGAAAGTTATATATCAAGCAAATTTCTAAGACTATAAATTTTGTTTGTTTTTAAATGTATTTATTCTATTTTATAGTATTTTTCCAATTATATGTAATGAGAATTTTTAACCTTCATTGTTTTTAAATAAAATTTTGATTTTCTCTCTCCTTTCCTCCTTTCCCTTAGATGGAAAATAATTTAATATAGGTATATATGTAAAATCATCTATAAACTGTTTTCAAGTTAATCAAGTTATAAAAGAAAAAACAGTTTGCAAAGGGGGAAAAAAATCCCACAAAAATGAAGAAACTGAAAATTGTATGTGCTTCAATCCACATGCAAACTCTAGTGGTTCTTTCTCTAGATGTGAATAGCATTTTCTTATTTTTTTTCTTTTTAATTTATGAAATAAAAAGGCATTTCTATAACATAATGTAATAAAAAGAAGATTGAACATACAGCTCTAAATCTATGTACTACTTGCTGCTCCCTTCAAATATATGACAAAATTATCATGTAACTTCTCTCCCCATCCCCTCCCCACCCTATAAACCAGTGAAAACACAGATTCAGTTTTTATTTCTTTTAGGATATAGGATGGATTTGTTCCTACTTTGACCATCCTGCTAGTGAAATTTGTATACATTTATTTTTTAAAGTTCAATTCAACTTGAATCTATATTTCTGTTTCTTCATGTAAGACTGAGGATACAAAAAAAAGTAAAAGAAAAAAAAAAGAATAGAAAAGAAAAAAGAAACAGCACAATTCCTGTTTTCAAGGATTTTATAATTAATGGAGAGATACAGAAGTGCACAAATTAGTAGTTATTAGTGGTTTGTCCTCACAACTAGAAAATTACTTTGCATTTGCTTGTGTTTAATTAGTATTTACCTACCTTTATCCATGTTATACTTTGTCTAGTGAATAAAAATTTCTTGAAGATCTGGCCATTTTATTTGCATCTTTGTAGTCCCATTGCCAAGTATAGAATCTTGAACATGATAGTGTCTTAATACGTTCTTGTTAAATTGAATTGTATTAAAATCTAGATGAAGTATTATAGTCAGTTCAGGAGGAAGAGATCTCTGTTATATGAGAATGGACCAAAGAAAGCTTCATTTCTTTTCCCTCCCAAACTGCCAAACTTCCCCCACCTTCCTTTTTCTTTGCCTGCATTTTGGCAATGTATTTCCCAAAGCCTTCATTATTTTCTAATTGTACACATTTATTCTCTTCATTTTTCTTCCTAGAGACAAGCATAAAATTACCTTTGTGTGACAAGCCATTGGAGAACCATTATTAATGTTCTCCTTATTCCCTTTCTTAGTTTTTTTTTTAGACTAAGACATATTTGTAAGAATCTGTCTGCATTTTATACAGGTTCATAACTATGACTACTACTTGGCTACCTTTAGTATTTTTCCTGTGGTGTATTTTTGCAACAGTTTTGTTGATTTCCGTGCCCTATCCCCATCTTTATTTACTGCAATGGACAGATTTTTTCCCCTTAAGTTTTTGAACATTTTTAGAAATGTTACATTGAGGCTAAATTCTGAGAATTATGTCTCTAACCTCTTCCCTTCCTTTCTCTATTCACCTTTAGTGAGTTTGTTAATTCCTATTTTATTTTCCTAAGGTTCCTAAGTCCTGAGGTATCCTGCCTTCTAATCCATCCTATGTGCTATCTCTAACATTACTTATTATGTTGCTTCCCCCAATCGAAAAGGTATAATAGCTTTGTGTTGACTACTGTATTAAATCTAGTCCCTTTTCCTATCCCCCAAAGAACATCGAGAACTGTGCTAAAGTGGAAACAGTTCTTGGTTTGGTGCCAGAGAAATTAGGTTCAAAACCCAGCTTGGCTACTTGCTTCCTATGTGAAAGCACATTAACCTCTCTATTCAGCAGCAATATGAGAGGAAGTGGGACTAAATAATCTCAAAGGTCCCTTCTATTTCCTGATGTATAATTCAAAAATTGAATATTTGTTCCCCATAATTCTCCCACATAAACTCTTATTTATTTATTATTTTATTAAAGCTTTGTATTTATAAAACATATGCATGGGTAATTTTTCAACATTGAACCTTTGGTTCCAAATTTTCCCCTCCTTCCCCCCACCTCATCCCCTAGATGGCAGGTAGTCCAATACATTTTAAATATGTTAAAATAGATGTTAAATCCAATATAGTACACATATTTATACAATTATCTTGCTGCACAAGAAAAATTGGATCAAGAAAGAAAAAAAAACTGATAAAAAAAATGCAAGCAAACATCAACAGAAAGAGTGAAAATGTTATGTTGTGGTCTACACTCAGTTCCCACAGTTCTCTCTCTGGATGTAGATGGTTCTCTTCATCACTGAACAATTGGAATTTGAATTATCTCATTGTTGAAGAGAGTCATGTCCATCAGAGTTGATCATTGTATAGTCTTATTACTGTGTATAATGATCTCCCAGTTCTGCTCTTTCACTTAGCATCAATTCATGTAGGTTTCCCCAAGCCTCTGAAATCATCCTGGTGATTGTTTCTTATAGAACAAGAATATTCCATAACATTCATATGCCATAATTTATTCAGCCATTCTCCAAATTATGGGCATCCACTCAGTTTCCAGTTTCTAGCCACTACAAAAAGGACTGCCACAAATATTTTTGTGCATGTGGGTCCCTTTCCCCCCTTTAAGATTTTTTTGGAATATAAGTCCAATAGAAATATTGCTGGGTCAACGGACATGCACAGTTTGATAACTTTTTAAGCATAGTTCCAAATGTTTGGATCCATTCACAGTTCCATCAACAGTGTATCAGTGTCCCAATTTTCCCACATCCCCTCCAACATTCGTCATTTTAGCCAACTTGAGAGGTATGGAGTAGTATCTCAGAATTGTCTTCATTTGAATTTCTTTGATTAATAGGGATTTGGAGCACCTTTTCATGGTGCTTTTTCATATGATTAGAAATGGTTTCAATTTCTTTATCTGAAAATTGTCTGTTCATATCCTTTGACCATTTATCAATTGGAGAATGGCTTGAATTCTTATAAATTTGAGTCAATTCTCTATAGATTTTAGAAATGAAACCATTATCTGAACCTTTGAATGTAAAAATGTTTTCCCAATTTATAGCTTCCTTTTTAATCTTGTCTGCATTAGTTTTGTTTGTACAAAGACTTTTTAACTTAATATAATCAAAATTATCTATTTTGTGATCAATAATGATCTCTAGTTCTTCTTTGATCACAAATTCCTTCCTCCTCCACAGGTCTGAGAGGTAAACTGTCCTATGTTGTTCTAATTTGTCTATAATATCATTCTTTATGTCTAGATCATGAACTCATTTGGACTTTATCTTGGTATACATTGTTAGTTCTGGGCCAATGCCTAGTTTCTGCAATACTAGTTTCCAATTTTCCCAGCAGTTTTTGTCAAATAGTGAATTCTTATCCCAAAAGTTGGGGTCTTTGGGTTTGTCAAATACTAGGTTGCTATAGTAATTGACTATTTTGTCCTGTGAACCTAACCTATACTACTAATCAACTAGTCTATTTCTTAGCCAATTCCAAATGCAAATATAAACTTTTAATCCTAATAGTGCCAGGTTGATGTTATCCCTTATACGATCAATAAATCTACAAGTATTTTTTGAGTGCCAGCTAAGACAAAATAAATTAGCTTCAATAAATTTACTATTCAAGTCAGGGAAACAGCACTCTGTTGGAAGAAGCTCTAACTTCACCCTCCTTTTAGTTCAGGCTCAATATTGGGATAAAACAAGGTAATCAGAAGTCATAAATAAAAATAAATAAAGTAAATAAAAGGATGTTGACTAAACCTAGATACACAGCAAGGGTATGCCACAAGAATACAGTGACATTCGGCTTCTTGGAATTGAGTCTCTTATCTCCACATGGAAACATGTCTGCTCTGTAGGATGTGGTGACTCTCATAATCTTCAGAGATACACCAAGTCAGAGTTGTCCCAATTATGTATAGGTGAGACTTTCTTTACTCTTAAATGGCCAGAAAGCTGCATGAGGAAAAATGGTCATCAAGTCTTGATACTGTTTTGTCTCCTTTTAAGAAAAACTAATTTCTTTCACAGAAGGGAAGGAGAAAGGTCTTGGGGTCAACAAATGACGTGAGAAAAAGTTGATAGATATTAAGTTCCACTGCAGTGATCATGGCAATTAAGTACACAATAATTTGAATTGAACACACTTGTGCCAGAGGACACTGAGAAAACCCTCCTGTAAAAAGTGTTGTCTAAGTTGAACCTGGAATAAAATCAGGGAACTGAAATGTACATATCTTGTTCATTTTACTTTTTTGTATATTTCTCCATGCTAACCTCCAAATCACCTCCCATTTACACCTGCAAGATCATACCTTTTTCCCTCTCCTTGGGGATCACTTCCACATAGAATCATAGTCATAGAATATTGGACTTGAAAAAGATCTCAATGTCTATTCAACTAGTTAACAAAACAAAACAATCAATACACTCCAAAATCTTCAAAATATTGGTAATGTTCTCCACCTGGGAATCTTTCACCTCTAATCTCCAACCCATACCCAGAAAAGTTTATCTAAAACAAAAACAAAACAAAACAAAACAAAAAATCATTCCAGCCATTACATCCCAGTAAGGAGAATCTTATCACTTGTTTTCCCAACCCATTCTCATTTTTGGACAGGCATAACTTTTTGGAAGTATTTTTTCCTCACATCAGGATGCCATGAAGCTATTACTCACTACTTCAACCCACAATGATCTCTTTATTTCATCAGTACCCAGTGGTTTAGCATTTAAGTATTCTATAATTGTTTAATGTGTATTAGTTTTGTCTCCCCAGATGAATTATAAACATTTGAGTGCATAATACATCTCCCCACAGCTTTGAATACATGGCTTAATACCTTCCTGGGGGCAATCAAATTTCTAAATGTGGAAACCCAGAGACTTGAGTTAAGATATAGCCTCATATTCACATATTTACTTCATTCTCTTTGACATATTCTATGGAATCTATTTTTCAGCCACCTCTGAATGCAGAAGAAAAAACTTAAAGAAAGGAACTGAAATGAACTGAGTATGTTATCTTTTTTACTCAGATCTTTCAAATATAGAGTTCATAGAGTAAAACATCAAAATAAAAAAAAAATTCAGAAAGTAGAAAAAAAATGAAAGAAAAATTGAGATCAGCTCAATAGATAAAAATGACCTTGGTTAAATCTTAATCCTGGTTTCCTTTCAAACTATTATGTCTTGTTAGTCCTTTGAGTTGTTGAATCCTTGATTTGTTTAATGAATGAAGATTTGACATGGTGATGGCAGGAACAAATACTTTCATACTTTACATTTGTTATTGTTACTCTGTAATTTGAAATTAAATGTTCTTTTAAAATAAATTTTGAAATATTTAAAGTTGCATAATATTAAATATTAATAAAATGTATTGATTTTTTGGTTGTTTGATTTCAGTATTTCTCTCCCATGAAAAAGTATTAGGTAAAATAAATTAGTTTGAGTTTTAAGTTTTGAGCATTTTTTCTGCCTTTAAAATACATGATTTTGTTATATAGATATGTATATATAATGCATTTTAAATTAATTTTGCTAGCAATACCATAAAAAAGGAAGAGGTTAATTATACCTGTTTTCTTTTATGTATTTTGTTCCTGATATTCATAGCAGAGGTAAAGGATAAATAAAATACATTTTGATATCTTTTGTTTCTACATTGAGTAAATTTTCTCTATATCTCTCCAAGAGGACTATCCTATATGAGTTTTTTTTTTTTTAATTAAAACAAAAAATTAGCAAAACCAGTGCATCCAGAAAAATCTGAAAATATCTTCAATGTTCTCCATCTGTAGGTTTCCCAACCGTGTAACTTGGGGGGAGTTGTCTTCTCCCATCTTTTCTTTAGGGCAACACTTATTCTTTGTTATTTTGCAGCATTTATTTTCAATTGTTTTAAGAGCATTCTTTGGATTACTGCTGTCTTTCTCTGGCTCTATGTTAGTCTTGTCTATCTGTGTGTGTGTGTGTGTGTGTGTGTGTGTGTGTGTGTGTGTGTTTGTGTGCATGTGTGTTTGTGTGTGCGCGCGCATGTGTGTGTGTCTGTGTGTACTGTTGGAATTTCATTTTCCCTGTAACCTAGTGTCATCTGGTTTGGTTGGGCTGGAAATGGGTCAGATTGAAAACAAATCAGCATGATTTGTTCAAATTAATGTTATTCTATTACATCCTTTTCACTTGAAGATGAAACAAAAAAATAGATTCTTTGCTTTTCTTTCATCCCCAATTTTTTTTTCAAAATCCCTCTATTAGCTTTTAGTATAATTAAAGTGAACAAAGATAAATGATGTTAACATTTGCCCTAATGATGGAGGAAAATATAACGACTTTTGAAATTCATGAAAAGCAGAAGGAAAAATGAGGTGTAATTTAGGTTTATTTGTGTAAGAAAGTATTCTTATTTTTACTTTTTAATCAATTGTGATTAGAAAAGTCAATGCCTAAAGCTCTAGCCTAGGTGACAAGATTTATGGTCTTCTTTTTTGATAGTCATGGCCATTACTTAACCATTGGGTTGATTGTACAAGAAACAAATCATCTGCCATTTCATTTTATGGCTCATTAAGCAAGCATAGCAGATAACCATTACTGCTTTTTGGCATTAAGAAGATTTTTAAAACTAATGCACTGCTAATGATGCTGGAATTAGCAAAGCCAAATATCTGGGAAGCAAAGGTCAGAGCTAACATTAATGGAATGCTTATCTGCAGAGAGTAAGTGGAATCAATTTCCTCAGCCTTATAATGGGTGCCGGGTGCTATTAAAAGCCAAGACTATAAGCCACATAGTGAGGAAATGGCAATTCACTTGCAGGTGGCATCCAATGATTACCTAATATACAACTACTTACCTTGAAGTAGGACCATTAAAGCATGGCTAACGTAGAGGAAGTAAAAGAGAAGGAGATGGAGGTGGATGAAGGCTCCTTTAGAAATATATTTTCAATATATCCCAATGCTATTAGACAAAGAACAAAATATATTATGTTCTAGGGGTTGAGATGGAGGTAATGAAATAAACCTTTCGTTTCTTGCATATCCATATTTAAAGAATAATTTTGGTCTAATCCTTCCTAAAGATTGACAGACAAACTACATTCATCTATTAAGAAAGTTTTTTTGTTTTTTAATATTATATATGGTACATTATGTATATTGCAGATTTATTGTATTGCATTATGCTAGATTCTGTTATTGTTATATTATAAATTATAATGTCATAGGGCCTTCAGGATCATGATTTTTTTGTGCAATAATTATAATATTTGATTGTTAATTAGGCTGAAAGTATATGCCATATGGATAAGTTTAACTTCTCACATTAGCTAATTCAATTATTTTAAGTAATAGTTGCAATCATATGAAAATAGAGTTTAATTTCTACATAGCTAATTTTAAAATGTTATTTAGTTTGCCATTGGACAGTACTCTACCTGTGTAAATCATGACATCACTAAGCTCCCTTTTTGACAAGAAATGTTCAGTAACCCAACATTCTGGTTATCTGATCTGAAAAGAGAAACACATACATACACATACACACATATATACACACACACACACACACACACACACACACAGATAGACATCATAAAGTCAGACAAGGCCAGGTGAATGATAGAGCAATTTCTCTAGGTGGTCTGTAGGACTTTAACATTTGACCTGAATTTTGAAGGAAGTGAGGGATTCTAGAAAGTAAGTGAAAAAGAAATTCCTTACAATCCTTGAGGACACCCTGTGCAAAGTAAGAGAAGGGATAGATGGAATGTTCTCATGCTGAACAAGTTACAATATAGGCTTTTCCATAGCTCAATGCCCAGTCCCTTCCCAGAAGCTTTCCTCCCATTTGGCTCCATCACAGATCTACCCTTCAGGACTCAGTTACTTCATGTTGTTTCTTGCCTTCTCCAAATCTCTAGAGTTCTATAACATTCTTGGTAACCTAAATGCCTTCAATTTCCCTTTCACCTTTCTATAATAGTTCTTTATAAAAGAACTTTTCAAATTTGTCTTTTCCATTCTCCACCTTCAGTCAATTCAAACCACTTCCAAAACCGATTTTCACTTTCTTGGTTATAAATGTGAACCTCATCTTTTGGTAAGTACCTTTAGTCCCCACTTCATGGTAGAACTAGCTAACTTAATGAGTATTCCAAAATACATTAGCTTCTTTCTCTCTCTCTCCAGGGACTATCCAGGATACTACTTTCAATTTATACTTAACCAACCTACTCCCCCTCAGAAAACTGGTACCTGGGTCTAATGAAAACCATTTTATGAAAGCTTACTTTTAAATTCTAATGCCCTGTATATAATTTAGAGAAGGGTCCCTCAGAACAATAGGACTTCATTATTAAGCAAATAACACTTAATGACCATGTCAGATTGCTTTAAGCACTCTCAAAATTCACAAAAATGTCATACAATTTTTTTGATAAAATAAAAGAACTGTGCTAAGCAAATTGGTCTGAATATGCTATTTAATGAAATTTCATATATTTTGAATAATATCCAATGCTTTATTTTAATTGGAAGAATTCCATTTTTGTAAATCTTACTTTCCTTCTTAAAGCTTTAAAGTAAGTTAGATGTAACATCTGTGGCCTTGATACGTGATCTTCCTTCTGCTTAACTGCTTTGATTATATAGGTCAGTTTAAATGGACCTACCCTATGCTTCTCACTTTCTAAGTGATTCATGGGTTCCTGGATTATTATAAATCTTTAAATCACTTATCTAAATAGCTAAATCATATATAGAGTTCCTTGGGGAAGTTTTTTTTTTCCTCAATAGATTTAGTTAAGTCAAGAAAGAATAGTAAGTGTTAAGTCAAATAGTTTTTTCTGTTAATTATATATGTGTGTATGTTATTTATAATTTATATATTTCTATAAGGCTTTGAAACTTACAAAGTGCTTTATAAGCATTATATGGTTTATTCCTCACTACAACTCTACAAAGATAATTGTTTTCATCTTTGCTTTATGGATATAAAAGTTGAGCCTCAATAACATGTTTGTTATCACATAGAAAGTATGTGAGCTAACCTGTCCATCATATCTCCCAAAAAAGTATAGTATTCTATGTTTCTCTATCTCTTTGTATGCATGTGTACTAATGTGTGTGTGTGTGTGTGTGTGTGTGTGTGTGTGTGTGTATAAGCACAAAGATCTCTCTCGGTGCAGGAGATCTTAAATAAAGCCCTTAATTCAGCTGACAATGGTAGCCACAGTCTCACCATGTGTATGCTGCTTTCACTTGGAGGTGTTTTTTGGAGGGACATGGGAGTGAGGGCAGAGTGAGGGAATCGGTAAGGATTAGCATGCTAAAGTACCAACCCAAGGGATAGGAGAGAAGAGAGAGTATAGTGGTATATGATACAGTTATCCATTCCTTATGGTAGAGGTTTAGGGCACAGCACCCCTTCATGTAAAAAAAAAAATCACATAAAATATATGAACCTCCCTTCATACCAGAAAATAAGTCTGAATTATTATGGTACTAAAAGATAAAGTATATTGATATGATATAATACTATACATAAATTTTATGCATTTCTGAGATTCTAAACTGAGTTCTCTGATGGTCTTTGAATATCATCTGCAACTTCCACAAAATTATCCCCAAATCTCTATTTAATTTTTTATGCTAACCCACAATATATTGAAATTATAATGGAGAAAGTTGCAATGTAGGAGGGATAACTGTAAAGGTACATAGTATTTGTTGCTTGTTTGTTTTTCTCAAATGTGGAAGTCTTTATGTAAAGTTGAATTTGCAAATTCTTGAGTCAGAGAAACCAGTTAGGGGTCATTTGCAATAGTTCAGACAAGAAGTAATAAGAACCTGAACTGAGACAGTGGCAAAATTAGCCAGGAAAAGAGGACATAGAAAAGTGATGTTATCAAGGTAAAAAAAAATGTCAAGTTTTGCAATGGATTTAATCTATAGAAATCTAAGTCTAAGTTACTTCTTCTTGGGTATATTTTTATCTCCAATTATGGAATGAAAGTTTAGGGAATTTCTTAGAGAATTTCAAGAATCAGTAAATAGAGTAAATGAGGGCATGTTTTCTAGGGGAGGGATTTTTCATGGAGTATCATATATTCAGGGAAATCATCTATTCTGCCTATACAGAAGGCTGGTCCTCTGAGAGCAGGAGATGGAAGTAAAATCTACCTTTAATGTTAACTGTATTGTAACAGTATCTTGCTATATTCTTACTGTATGAAGTACTTTAGAGGCTATGATTAGGAATAACCTACACACTTGCCAAATGGATATTTCTAAAGCAAAGATCCAGTCATACCAGTCTTCTGCTCAAGAAGCTTCAAAAGCTCCCACTTTCTTTTCAAATAAAACATAAACTGCTCAGGTAGAAAACTATAATAGTGGGAGATCTCAACCTTGCACTCTCAGATTTAGACAAATCAAACCACAAAACAAACAAGAAAGAAATTAAAAAAGTAAATAGAACATTAGAAAAACTAGGTATGATAGACCTTTGGAGAAAACTGAATGGCAATAGGAAGGAATATACTTTCTTCTCAGCAGTTCATGGATCCTATACAAAAATTGACCATATACTAGGACATAAAGATCTCAAAATTAAATGTAGGAAGGCAGAAATAATAAATGCCTTCTTCTCAGATCACAATGCAATAAAAGCTACATTCAGTAAAAAGTTAGGGGTAAATAGACCAAAAAGTAATTGGAAACTGAATAATCTCATCTTAAAGAATGACTGGGTGAAAGAGCAAATTATAGAAACAATTAATAATTTCACCCAAGATAATGATAATGATGAGACATCATATCAAAATCTTTGGGATGCAGCTAAAGCAGTAATAAGGGGAAATTTTATATCTTTAGAGGCTTATTTGAAGAAAATTGAGAAAGAGAAGATTAACGAATTGGGCTTACAACTTAAAAGGCTAGAAAAAGACCAAATTGTAAACCCCCAACCAAAAATTAAACTCGAAATACAAAAATTAAAAGGAGAAATCAATAAAATTGAAAGTAAAAAAACTATTGAATTAATAAATAAAACCAAGAGTTGGTTTTATGAAAAAGCCAATAAAATAGATAAACCTTTGGTAAATTTGATCAAAAAAAAAGAAAGAGGAAAATCAAATTGATAGTCTTACAAATGAAAAGGGGGATCTTTCCACCAATGAAGAGGAAATTAGAGAAATAATAAGGAGTTACTTTGCCCAACTTTATGCCAATAAATTTGATAACTTAAGTGAAATGGATGACTTCCTCCAAAAATATAGGCTCCCTAGATTAACAGAGGAGGAGATAAATTGCTTAAATAGTCCCATTTCAGAAAAAGAAATAGAACAAGCTATTAATCAACTCCCCAGGAAAAAATCCCCAGGGCCAGATGGATTCACATGTGAATTCTACCAAACATTTAAAGAACAATTAGCCCCAATGTTATATAAATTATTTGAAAAAATAGGGGATGAAGGAGTCCTACCAAATTCCTTTTATGACACAGACATGGTACTGATACCTAAACCTGGTAGATCGAAAACTGAGAAAGAAAATTATAGACCAATCTCCTTAATGAATATTGATGCTAAAATCTTAAATAGGATATTAGCAAAAAGACTTCAGAAAATTATCTCCAAGATAATACACTATGATCAAGTAGGATTTATTCCAGGAATGCAGGGCTGGTTTAATATTAGGAAAACTATTAATATAATTGACCATATTAATAATCAAATTAATAAGAACCATATGATCATCTCAATAGATGCAGAAAAAGCATTTGACAAAATCCAACATCCATTCCTGCTAAAAACTCTTGAGAGTATAGGAATAAATGGATTATTCCTTAGAATAATCAGGAGTATATATTTAAGACCGTCAGTAAGCATAATATGCAATAGAAATAAACTGCAACCTTTCCCAGTAAGATCAGGAGTGAAACAAGGTTGCCCACTATCACCATTACTATTCAATATAGTACTAGAAACGCTAGCCTCGGCAATAAGAGCCGAGAAAGAGATTCAAGGAATTAGAGTAGGAAATGAGGAAATTAAACTATCACTTTTTGCAGATGACATGATGGTATACTTAGAGAACCCCAAAGACTCTGCTAAAAAGCTACTAGAAATAATTCAGAATTTCAGCAAAGTGGCAGGATACAAAATAAATCCACATAAATCCTCAGCATTTTTATATATCACTAACAAAATGCAACAGCAAGAGATACAAAGAGAAATTCCATTCCAAACAAATGTTGAGAGTATAAAATATTTGGGAATCTATCTACCAAAGAAAAGTCAGGAATTATATGAGAAAAATTATAAAACACTTGCCACAAAAATAAAATCAGATTTAAATAATTGGAAAGACATTCAGTGCTCTTGGATAGGCCGAGCGAATATAATAAAGATGACAATACTCCCCAAACTAATCTATTTATTTAGTGCTATACCAATCAGACTCCCAAGAAACTATTTTAATGATCTAGAAAAAATAACAACAAAATTCATATGGAAGAATAAAAGGTCAAGAATTGCAAGGGAACTAATGAAAAAAAACTCAGAGGAAGGTGGTCTAAGTGTACCTGATCTAAAGCTATATTATATAGCAGCAGTCACCAAAACCATTTGGTATTGGCTAAGAAATAGACCGGTAGATCAGTGGAACAGATTAGATACAAAGGACAAAAAAGGGTACATCTATAGCAATCTAATCTTTGACAAACCCAAAGATTCCAACATTAGGGATAAAAATTCATTATTCGGAAAAAACTGTTGGGAAAACTGGAAATTAGTATGGCAGAAATTAGATATGGATCCACACTTAACACCATATACCAAGATAAGATCAAAATGGGTCCATGATTTAGGCATAAAGAGGGAGATAATAAATAGATTAGAGGAACAGAGGATAATCTACCTCTCAGACTTGTGGAGGAGGAAGGAATTTATGACCAGAGGAGAACTAGAGATCATTATTGATCACAAAATAGAAGATTTTGATTACATCAAACTAAAAAGTTTCTGTACAAATAATACTAATGCAAACAAGATTAGAAGGGAAGTAACAAATTGGGAAAATATTTTTAAAAACAAAGGTTCTGACAAAGGTCTCATTTCCAAAATATATAGAGAACTGACCCAAATTTATAAGAAACCGAACCATTCTCCAATTGATAAATGGTCAAAGGATATGAACAGACAATTCTCAGAGGAAGAAATTGAAACTATATCCACTCACATGAAAGAGTGTTCCAAATCACTACTGATCAGAGAAATGCAAATTAAGACCACTCTGAGATACCACTACACACCTGTCAGATTGGCTAAGATGACAGGAACAAATAATGACAAATGTTGGAGGGGATGTGGGGAAATTGGGACACTGATACATTGCTGGTGGAGTTGTGAAAGAATCCAGCCATTCTGGAGAGCAATCTGGAATTATGCCCAAAAAGTTATCAAACTGTGCATACCCTTTGACCCAACAGCGCTACTACTGGGATTATATCCCAAAGAAATACTAAAGAGCGGAAAGAGACATATATGTGCCAAAATGTTTGTAGCAGCTCTTTTTGTTGTAGCTAGAAACTGGAAGATGAATGGATGTCCATCAGTTGGAGAATGGTTGGGTAAATTGTGGTATATGAAGGTTATGGAATATTATTGCTCTGTAAGAAATGACCAGCAGGAGGAATATAGAGAGGCCTGGAGAGACTTAGGTCAACTGATGCTGAGTGAAATGAGCAGAACCAGAAGATCACTGTATACTTCAACAACAATACTGTATGAGGATGTATTCTGATGGAAGTGGAAATCTTCAACTTAAAGAAGATCCAACTCACTTCCAGTTGATCAATGATGGACAGAAATAACTATACCCAGAGAAGGAACACTGGGAAGCGAATGTAAATTGTTAGCACTAATATCTGTCTGCCCAGGTTGCATGTACCTTCGGATTCTAATGTTTATTGTGCAACAAGAAAATGATATTCACACACAAAAAAAAAAAAAAAAAAAAAAAAAACTGCTCAGGTAGGCATTTAAAAGTTCTTCACAGTGGGGCTACAACTTTTCTGCTCACAAGCTCTACATTTTTAGCTAAGCCAGCCCATTTTTTATTCCTTGTACACACACTCCATCTGCCACTTCCATGTCTTGGAACTTCAGGCTGTATCATATGATTTGAATATATTTTTATCCCTTGGAATCCTAAACTCTTTTCAAACTTCTCTTTACTTGCCACCTCTTCCTAAAGACTTATCATCCTTGATGTTGTTGCTTCTCCATATGAACTCATTATTTATTCTGTATATATTTTATTTTGACTTGTCTGTGTACATATTATTCCCCCCCCCAAATAAATTGTAAAGTTCTTGAGAGCAAATGACTATTCTTTTTTTTAATATTTGTATTACCCATGACTAGTATACCACATGCCTCAAACCATGTACTTAGTTTAATACTGGGGATACAAATATAAAAGTGAATCAGTTTCCAGCTCTCAAGGATCTTACAATCTAATAGGGAAGACTAAGACTTATTACAGGAGAGTGATAGTTTTGATCTGAGGATTCACAAGGATTATGAACAGAACCATTGGATAGTCAACTGTCAAGCCCTTTCCAGTAACAATGGTAGTTTTGAGCTGATTGGTATTCTCAGAACAGGAGATTGAAGGTAAGAAAGTAAGGTTTGTGCAGAGACAGGGAAGAACATAAGATGTCCTGATGACCCCTGCTCTGCTAATGAGAAGGGCATGTATGGGACATACAGTATGATCTCTGTAGGTGAGATGGTTTTGTATTCACTCACCAACAAATCCTAATAGCTATAATCCAGCATAACATTTCAGAGATGAGAGGATAATGGCCCTCAGAGAGGGGATCGATAATAGCCTTTGGGCTGAGGTTGGTGTTCTAGATGAGAAGGGAGTGAATGTAGCACCAATGTAGCTGGAGATTAGTGTGATATGAGTAACAATCTGGTGGGAGTGAGATATATCTAAGTAAAAGAAATAATCAAGAAAACTAAATTGCTCAAAGTTATCATAGACCAGGACTTCTTAAACTTTTTCTCCTCCACCCTTTATGCTTGAGAAGTTTTTACATGACTCCATCTCAAATCTGAGCTGAGGTGTTTTTTTTTTCTTTTTTTAAGAACAATGAAGAAACTGTTTATTGACTTGAAATAATTCATTATGCCTGAAAAGGGAGTTGGGGATGGAGTGAGAGATGAATAGGACTTTTAAAAAAAAAATTAAATGTATTTATTAAATTAATATTTATTTTCTAAAATATATAAATTACATTTTTTCAGTAGCATTTTTCCAATGGCTTATAAAGATAGTTTTAAAATTAATTTTGGAAGTTTTATTTTTAATTTTTTTACTTTTTATTAATTTTATAATTATAACTTTTTTTGACAATACATATGCATGGGTAATTTTTTACAACATTATCCCTTGCACTCACTTCTGTTCTGAATTTTCCCCTCCTTCCCTCCATCCCCTCCCCTAGATCGCAGGAAGTCCTATGCATGTTAAATATGTTATAGTATATCCTAGATACAATGTATGTGTGTAGAAACGAATTTCTCATTGCACCGGAAGAATTGGATTCAGAAGGTAAAAATATCCTAGGAAGAAAAACAAAAATGCAAACAGTTTACACTCATTTCCCAGTGTTCCTTCTCTGGGTGTAGCTGATTCTGTCCATCATTGATCAATTGGATCTGAATTAGATCTTCTCTTTGTTGAAGGTATCCACTTCCATCAGAATACATCCTCATAAAGTATTATTGTTGAAGTGTATAATGTTCTCCTGCTTCTACTCATTTCACTCAGCATCAGTTGATGTAAGTCTCTCCAAACGGCTCTGTATTCATCCTGCTGGTCATTTCTTATAGAACAATAATATTCTATAACATTCATATACCATAATTTACCCAACCATTCTCTAATTGATGGGCATCCATTCATTTTCCAGTTTCTAGCCACTATGAAAAGGGCTGCCACAAACATTTTGGCACATACAGGTCCCTTTCTCTTCTTTGGGATATAAGCCCAATAGTAGCACTACTGGATCAAAGGGTATACACAGTTTGATAATTTTTTGGTCATAATTCCAGACTGCTCTCCAGAATGGTTGGATTCTTTCACAACTCCACCAACAATGCATCAGTGTCCCAGTTTTCCCACAGCCCCTCCAACATTCATCGTTATTTGTTCCTGTCATCTTAGCTAATCTGACAGGTGTGTAGTGGTATCTCAGAGTTGTCTTAATTTGCATATCTCTGATCAATAGTGATTTGGAACACTCTTTCATATGAATGAAAATAGTTTCAATTTCATCATCTGAAAATTGTCTGTTCATATCCTTTGACCATTTATCAATTGGAGAATTCATTAATTTCTTATAAATTAGAGTCAGTTCTCTATATGTTTTGGAAAGGAGGCCTTTATCAGAACCTTTAACTGTAAAAATATTTTCCCAGTTTGTTACTTCCCTTCTAATCTTGTTTGCATTAATTTTGTCTGTACAAAAGCTTTTTAATTTGATGTAAACAAAATTTTCTATTTTGTGATCAATAATGACCTCTAGTTCTCCTTTGTTCACAAATTCCTTCCTCCTCCACAAGTCTGAGAGGTAAACTATCCTATGTTCCTCTAATTTATTTACGATCTCATTCTTTATGCCTAAATCATGGACCCATTTTGATCTTATCTTGATATGTAATGTGTGGGTCCATGCCTAGTTTCTGCCATACTGATTTCTAGTTTTCCCAGCAGTTTTTGTCAAATAATGAATTCATATCCCAAAAGTTGGGATCTTTGGGTTTGTCAAACACTAGATTGCTATAGTTGTTCACTATTTTGTCATGTGAAGCTAACTTATTCCACTCATCAACTAGTCTATTTCTTAGCCAATACCAAATGGTTTTGGTGACTGTTGCTTTATAATATAGTTCTAGATCAGGTACAGCTAGACTACCTTCACTTAATTTTTTTTTTTCATTACTTCCCTTGAAATTCTTGACCTTTTGTTCTTCCATATGAATTTTGTTGTTATTTTTTCTAGGTCATTAAAATAGTTTCTTGAGAGTCTGATTGGTATAACACTAAATAAATAGATTAGTTTAGGGAGTATTGTCATCTTTATTATATTTGCTTGGCATATCCAAGAGCAATGAATGTCTTTCCAATTATTTAAATCTGACTTTATTTTTGTGGCAAGTGTTCTGTAATTTCAAATTCGTTTTTGTAAGATTTTGAGTTCCATATTTTTTCTTCTTCCATCTTATATATCCCCTTTCAAGATATTAAGCAATCTGATATGGGTTATACATCTACAATCATTTTAAACATATTTCCATATTTGTGAAAATAAAACACAAAAAATAAAAAGCAAACAACCAAAAAAGGTAAAAATACTATGATTTGATTCACATTCAGTCTCTATAGCAAATTGTCCAATTCTTTGCCACCACAGAAAGGACTACTACAAACATTTTGGCACATGTGAGTCCTTTCCTCTTTTTTATAATCTCTTTGGTATACCAATTCAGTAGTGACATTGAGCCAAGGTATTTATGGCACCATTTATGTATTTGCAGTGCAAAGTATGAATATTCTATGTTCAGAATCAAGACTTCAGTGAAGGTATATAATGCAATAAGGACATGCACTACTGCACCTAAGATTCATCATGCATTTGATTTTTAATTAATTTTTGGTTGTTGAATTTAGAAATCTTTTACTGTTGCCATTTTTTTTACAATCTCCATATTCAGGGTCCTGACCCACAGTTTTAGAAGCTTTGTCATAGAAAAGGAAATATTTTTTTTAAAAATTGTATTTCTCTGATAAAGGCCTCATTTCTCAAAAATATAGAAAATTGAGTCAAATTTATAAAAAATAAGTGATTCCCAAATAATAAATGTTCAAAGGATATATATATAAACAGCCAATTTTCAAAAGAAGCTATTGATAGTCATAAAAATGTTCTAAATCACTATTAATTAGTGACATACAAATTATAACAACTCTGAAATATTATCTCATACTTCTCAGATTGGCTAACATGACAGAAAAAGAAAATAACAAATGCCAGAGGGGATGTGGGAAAATAGGGACATCAATTCATTGTTGATGGAGTTGTGAATTGATCCAACCATTCTGGATCTATAGGTCTGTATTACAAAGAGGTTAAAAAAAAAGAAAAAGGATGTATGTATACAAAAATATATATTTATAACAACTCTTTTTTTGTTGGCAAAGAATGGAAATCAAAGGAATTTTCAATCAATTGGGAAATGATTGGACAAGTTATGGTATGTGCTTGTGATAAAATGTTATTGTGCTTTGAGAAATTATGAGGGGAATAGTTTTAGAAAAATCTGGGAAGTCTTATATGAGCTGATACAAGATAAAGTAAGTAAAACCAGGAGACCATTGTACAGAACAGCAGTAACATTGTAATTAGAACTATCCCTGAAAGACAAAACTACTGTGATCAAGATAATGAACCAAAAGAATTCTGAAGGACTTAAGATGAAAAATGTTATCTACCTCCAGAGAAATAACTGATAAACTTTAAGTGCAAATTTAAGCATACTTTTTAAAAAATTACTTTTCTTATTGTTTTGTGATATGGCTAATATGAAAATATTTTTCATTATTTCACTTTTATGATTGATATATTGTTTGCCTTCTCAATTAGTGAAGAATGGACTGAAGGGAGGGAGAGAGTTTGGAACTGAAACAATTTTTTAAAAATAATGTCAAAAGTAAATAATTAATTAAAAGATAAATAATCAGGGCTGTGCTTGCTACATTAAATTGAAAGAGAAAATCTTCCTTCACAGGCTAATTGTACACTATTTCAAAGTCCGATTCTTCTTGTACAACAAAATAACATATTTAACATGTTTTGGTCATCCTGCCATCCGGGGCAGGGAGTGGGGGTAATGAGGGGAAAAGTTGGAACAAAAGATTTTGCAATTGTCAATGCTGAAAAATTACCTGTGTATACATCTTGTAAATAAAAGGTTATAATAAAAAAAAAGTGCAAAACAAATAAATAAATAGACAGATAGATAAATAAATAAATAAAAGAAATGAGAAAATCTGGGTTCTAGTCCATCAATAATTTGCAAACAAATCCCTTCTCTTATCTAGCCTTAGTTTATTTATCCACAAAATGAGGGGCTTGTACTTCCTGGTGTTTAATATGACTTCAATCTTGAAAATGCTATGTCTCTATATCCATAATAGATTCAAATCTATAAAATAATAAGCTGCTTTACAACTTCTTCCAACTATACAATCCTTGGAACATTTTTTTCCTAAAAGAAACTCATTTGGCTGTCTGAATTTTGCCCAAAATATACCTTTACTTTCAAGTAATGAGCAGTTTCTAATGTTAGCTGCTCATACCTTGAAGAACAGGGCAAAGGGTTTCATTTGCTGCCAACTCCTATTGAAACTTCACAGAACACACTATATATTTACCTTCTTTCCCCCAATGGGCTCCAAAATCTGTTTGTCTAATATGCAGCATTTCTTTTAATCTGTTTGTTTCTTCTGAAAGAGCTTCAAAATTAAAGTGGATCAGGAGGGAAGAAAGCCATCCAAAAATATCCATTAACTTATTAATGGTGATGAAAGCTCAAAACAACTAATGTCATATTTCCTCTAGTCTACTCTGTCCTAATCAGACCACATTTGAAGCATTGTATTTAGTTCCAAGAAGCATACTTTGAGAAAGAACATTGATATCTAAGATAATGAATTTTAAGTTTGAAGGGACCTGAGACATCAAGACTTAGAAATAACTAAGAGATCAAGTAACTTGTGAAAGTTAAGTTGTTATTTAATTATTTCACTTGGGTTCCATTTGGTGTTTTCTTGTCAAGGGGATCAGGCTGGTTTACTATTTCCTTCTCCAGCTCATTTTACAGATGAGAAACTAAGGTAAACATGGTTAAGTGAATTGCTCAGGATCACATAGTTTTTAAGTGTGGTAGGCCAGTGGGCAGCTAGGTGGCGAAGTGAATAGAGCACCACTCTTGAATTCAGGAGGACCTGAGTTCAAATTTGTCCTCAGACACTTAACACTTCCTAGCTGTGTGACCCCGGGCAAGTCACTTAACCCCAGACTCAGGGGAAAAAAAGTGTCGTAGGCCAGATTTGAACTCTGGAATATGAATCTCCCTGATTCCAGGCCTAGCAGTCTCCACTGTACCACTAGGCACTTAATAAAAGTTTTTTTTGTTTATTTTTATATACTGGCTAATAAACACACTGTATAGAACCATGAAATATCATATTAAAAACTTCTTTCTGGAGGAGAAAGGCATGTGAAAGTAGAAGTTCTTGGTATTTCATTTAAATTTTAATACTTTTCTTTTTTCCTCCACATACCCCAAAACTTTTTTTTTTAATCCTGAACTTCTAACTATTAAAGGCACTATTAAAGGATGGCATAGTGATAGAGCACTGCACATGGACGAAGATGTGAGTTCACTTATTAACTCAAACTCTTATTAATTATATAGCTCTTAACTTCTGTCTACTTTTAGGAATATCCCTTTTATAGTTGTGTGAAAAATAAAATGGAGAGGGAAGAGACAGAGAGAACAATTAGAAGGCTATTTCCAGTCAAGAAGTGAGGAGTCAGAACTATGATAGGAGCTATCTGTAAGATATGGAAAGAAGAGGATTGGAAGTGAGAGATGTTGTGCAAATAGAATTAATAAGACTTGGGTACTAATTGGATATGTGGTGGGTGGGGAGTGGGGGATAATGAGAAACAATGAACAGTGAAGGATTAAGGACTCCCCCTAGGTTTCAAACTTACAAAACACACAAACACACACACACACACCCACACACACACACATACTATCCATGGCCCAGGAAAGCCCTTCTCAGAAAATAAAGACCTACTCTGGATTCGTATGGAGTCTAAATTTATTCTAAGGGAAGCCTGGCCCTAAAGAAGAGTAATACAATTATTTGTTGAGTCAATTAATTAATCATGTGACTATTGACAAGTATCTATTTTATATCTCCATAGAATATGGCTTAGTCTTTGCAATGGGTTAATGTCCTACCAAGCCATCTGTCCAAGAGTTAGACCACAATTTAAGCCAAAAATGCCTTTTTTATAAAAAAAAAAAAAAAGAGAAGAAAACTGGTAAATCCTTAGGGTTTCTGCCAAAAAAAGAAACAAAACAATTGATATTGTCACTCATTCTGATCCATCAGGGCTAAAATAAAGATCAAGTGGGCTTCATCCTGACCTATACTGGCTACTGGACTCAGATTATTTTGGAGGAGAAAAAAAGACTGGTGACTTTGCACAGCCCTCCTTTACTTTGAAATGTAATTCAGTTGCATATGATAGTATCACTTCCCTGATGATATGTCTTTCTCATGAACTAAGGACAATCTCTGTGAAGAGCTATTCCACTGAGTACCAGGCAACAGAGTGAACTAGCTTCTACCTTCCTCCTTTCCCTTCCTTCCTTCCTTCCTTCCTTCCTTCTTTCCTTCCTTCCTTCCTTCCTTCTTTCCTTCCTTCCTTCCTTCCTTCCTTCCTCCCTCCCTCCCTCCCTCCCTTTCTTTCTTTCTTTCTTTCTCTTTCTTTCTTTCTTTCTTTCTTTCTTTCTTTCTTTCTTTCTTTCTTTCTTTCTTTCTTTCTTTCTTTCTTTCTTTCTTTTTCTTTCTTTCTTTCTTTCTTTCTTTCTTTCTTTCTTTCTTTCTTTCTTTCTTTCTTTCTTTCTTTCCTTCCTTCCTTCCTTCCTTCCTTTCTTTCTCTTTCTTTCTTCCTTCCTTTCTTCCTTCCTTCCTTCCTTCCTTCCTTCCTCCCTCCCTCCCTCCCTCCCTTCCTCCCTCCCTCCCTCCCTCCCTTTCTTTCTTTCTTTCTTTCTTTCTTTCTTTCTTTCTTTCTTTCTTTCTTTCTTTCTTTCTTTCTTTCTTTCTTCTTTCCTTCCTTCCTTTCTTTGCCTTCCTTCCTTCCTTCCTTCCTTCCTTCATTCCTTCCTTCCTTCCTTCCTTCCTTCCTCACTCCCTCTCTCAATATCTTGGAGTGCACAAGATAGAATTCTTTCTTAAGAAGTAAACCTTAAACTCAGATCACTCTGACTCTCACATCCTAGGCCAACCCAGCTAGTAATTGTTATATGGAGAATGTGAACTCAAGTTGTTTTAATTATAGGATTAATGTTATTTCCACTGTATCAACCATCATTCCTGACAGAATTTGAATCTGGCTCATCATGACTTCAAGACCAAAAAAATTATACATGACGATGTAACAAGTTAGTTGTAAACCAAATAGAGTGTTGGAAACAGCATTAAGAAAGACTTAAATTCAAATCTTGCCTCAAAAACTTATTAGCTGTGTGATTTTGGACAGGATATTTAACATCTCTCAGGTTCCGTTTACTCATGGGGATAATAATAGCAGAGGCTTGTAAAGATCCAACAAAGTATTGAATGTAAACTGCTTTGCAGTCTTCAATACAACTTATAAATATTAACTATTACTAGTGAGAGTAGCAGTGTTATTATTATTAATACACTATACTTTCCAGAGAAAACAAAGTTTAGATAGGCCAATAGAATAGTAACAATAGCAGATGGGATTAATTTTGGTAAATTGTCGAGAGGATGTTTCTGCATCCCAGGTTGCTTTTTTTTTTTTTTGGCCAAAAAGCTTAAATTGTCAGGTAAAAAGCTGACACTTAGAGAGTGAGTGCTTTGAAGTTCACAAAATGTTTTACATGCATTATCTCATTTGAGCTTCACATAAGCTAACTCCCTGCTGAGCTGGCAGGAATAGCACTAACCCATTTCAGAACCACCCTTATTCTATGGCCTTTGTATTGCCCCAAATTCAATAAGAAGTATAGAAAGGGCCTTGGGCCACTAAACAAGGCTGCATTTCTTTTTTTCAATATCAAGATGCATAGGGGCACAATGATATCCTCCATCTGCTTTCATTGAGAGGATAAAACATAAACCCCTCCATTTTGCTTTTAAAGCACTCCAAAAGCTGACCTGAACCTATCTTTTTAGAATCTCTGAATGTGATTTCCCTTTCCTATACTCTGATTCAGCTAAACTGGCCTTCTTGCTCTCATTCACATATGACACAACACCTCCCATCTATGTGACTTTGCAATATCTGGTCACCCATGTCTGAAATGCATTCCTTCCTCATCATATCATAGAAACCCTCACTTTCTTTAGGATGAATCCCCAAGTACTACTGTCCACATGAAGAAGAGGGCAGGGAAAGAGGTGACTTCATGGATAGAATGCCAAGCTTTGAGTCAGGAAGACTCATCCTTCTGAATTCAAATCTGGCCTCAGACATTTACTAGCTGTGTGATCTTGGGCTTGTGACTTAACCCTGTTTGCCTCAGTTTTCTCATCTGTAAAATGAGCTGGAGAAGGAAACGACAATACATTGTATATCTTTGTTAAGAAAATGCCAAATGGGTTCACAAAGCTTTAGATAATACTGAACAAAATAAATAAAAAAACATGAAGTAGTGATCCCCCAACTGTTAGTGTCATCTTCCAGATACCTTGCATCAATTTTTCATTTATTTATATTTATTCTCTTTATATTTATTCTTTATTTACTTATATTTGTATTTGTCTTCTCTCTTGGTAATTCTGTCAAATTGGTTTTATTTCATTATTTGTATTTTTATCTCTAATGTCTAGCACAGCACATAGTGGATGCTTAAGAAATGACGATTGATTGAATTTATTGATTAGTTGTCTGGCATGAGGTAAAAGTTACACTAAGTGCCTCAGTATCTGTGATACTAGAGTATCTAGAACTAGACATGAGTTTTTCTAATTAGACTCCAATTATTTCATGTGTTAGTTTTGTGTCACCAATACTATCCAAAGAACATTTCCTAAGATCCTTTTTTCTGTATGAGATACTGGTAGCTAGATGATGGAAGATATATCATTAAAGAAAGACACAGTTCAGAAAAGATGTGTAGACAAATGAGTATGATAAAGGAATATTAAATCTAAGCAAATGGATTTTGTTTTATTTGTATTAATGTGTAGAGAGATAAAGTAGCTAGGAGGCACAGTGGTTAGAGCACCAGTCCAGGAGTCAGAAAGACCTGATTTTAAAGCCAGCATGAGACATTTTCTGACTATGTGATTCTGGGAAAGTAATTTCATGCTGTTTGCTCAGTTTCCTCATCTGTAAAATAATCTAGAGAAAGAAATGACAAACAATCCCAATATCTTGGTCAAGAAAATCCAAAATCAGGTCATGAAGAATTGTTACAACAAAATAGAGAGAGATCACTTACAGCTATAAGACTAAAGAAAGGTTTAACTAGAAACTGATAACTGATATGGACACTGTAGGGGGGAAAAATTCACTGATGAAGAAGGAAGCATGGGAGAAAACCTGAACAAATAAATAGAAACAAGAAAATTCAGTGATTGTGTTTAACTTACTCTGAACAATTGATTGAACAGATAAATCTTTGAAAAGATATGATGATGATGATGAAGAAGAAGAAGAAGAAGAAGAAGAAGAAGAAGAAGAAGAAGAAGAAGAAGAAGAAGAAGAAGAAGAAGAAGAAGAAGAAGAAAATGATGATGATGGAATAAGAGGTCAATGCCAGAAAACAGATAATAGAAAGAATAATGAATTTAGGGCCAAAAGATATGAGCTCAAATTCAAATTAAATATATTTATTATGTTTGTGATCTTGTATACCCCTTCCAGACCTTTATTTCCTTAACTGTAGAATGAGAAATTCAGAATAGATGAAACTTAAAATCCCTTAATGTTCCAAATCTATGAGTCTATGATTCGAATCCAGCTAACTCACACTATCATTCACTACATTAACTTGAGGTCAATCAAAACATTTATTCAGTATTTACTGTGTTCCAGGCACTTGTAAGAACTAAGACATAGCATGAGAAAGTAGATAAAGTTCTAGAACTAGAATTAATAAGACCAGAATTCAAATCCAGCTTAGAGTGGTGGCACAAGGTGGCCAGTAGGTGAAGCAGTGGATGGAGCACTACTAAAGTCTAGAGTCAGAAAGACCAGTTCAAATATGACCTCAGGCAAGTCATTTAACCTCTTTGCACCTCCCTTCATTCAACTGGAAAATTCATATAATTGAAACTGTAAAATTTGTTCAATTATAAAATAACAGTTCCTGTCTTGCAGGGTTGCTGTAAGGATCAAATAAAATAATATTTATAAGATGTTTAGCACAGTGCCTGGCATATGGCAGGAACTTTATACGTGTTCGCTATGATGATAATGATGATGATGACGATTGTTGTGATACAGGAGCTACCTACCAATGGCTGCTGGAGGTCTAACTCAGACCTGTATAATCGATCTTTTCATGTGAGAGGATGATGATGATACAAGGAGATTGAGAGGCTGTTGCATTATCTGACCTCTTTCCTCTTCCCTATTTCCCCCAATTTATTTTATTTCCAATCCACAAGGAATATCTGCATAAGTAAAGGCTGTCCTGCAACTCCTTCAGATGTTATGATTCACAGCTGTGGTCTCAGAGAATTGACCTGCCCCTTCACTTAGGCATGGTCCTTAACAGATGATGATGATGATAATGATGATGATGATGATGATGATGATGAAGAAGAAGAAGAAGAAGAAGAAGAAGAAGAATGATCCTGAGAAAGTCTTTTAACATCTCCAAGCCTCAGTTCCTCACCTATAAAATAAAGGGGTGTCCTTCTCCAAGTCTAGGATCCTATATAAAGCAAGAAAATAAGCAAACATCAAAGTGCTCTCTCCAAACATCAGATTTAATTGATGTAAAGATAAAGGACAACTGAAGAAAAGCTCACTGTGTCTAGAAAATCTCTGTGCCCCCTAAAAGTGCCCCTCAAAATCTACACATCCCTTTGGAGGAGGGAGAGAGGAGAGAGGAAACCATTTTTGGCTTTTGATAAGAGGAAGTCTTGGAACAAGACATTGTTATTGTTGTATTAAGCAGACAGCTTGATGTCACATAAGTGTGGCCACCCTATTAGGCCCAATTGTCTTTAGAACTATGCCCAAATGGAGCTGGCACCTTCTCTAAAAGCCAGGGAGGGTCAAGGGTCCACACTCTCATAGAACATGGTCCCATTTGCAGATGATGATGTTGAAGTTCAAAAAGCTAGACCAGTCTGTAGCTTAAGAGTTTTTTTTTAATGTCTTGATATTTACATTACTGTAGGCAATGAAAATAGCTGTCTCTATGGAGACATAGCAGATGACAACGTGGTAATTGGCAGAAGGAGGGGAATATGGAATTCCTTGATTTGATGCCATTTCTAAAGCAGAGCCTGCCAAAAGAGTGGCAGCTAAGATAGCCATATGGGAGCCAGTGTTTTGCTTTTAGGAAGGGGGATCCCATGGGATAGCAAAGTATCTGGTCCTAAAACAGCATCCCTGAATATGAGCAGGTGGTGTTGGCAGGAATGGTAGTGACCTGAGAAATAACATAGGTCTCCCCATCCTTACTCGGAAGACCTGATAAACTCCTGGGTAAGTTTTGTTTATGGAAAGAATTCTGCATAAATAAATGATTTTCCAAGTTAGGTTCCACCGAAAAAGAGATTATCACTCAGGGACATAACTAGGAAATTGTTTTTACCACAAACTGTGCCCCAGACAAACTGAAAGAAAGAGATCTCTGTGGAATGGGGGATAGACCACAGGAAGGGAAAGAGATAGAAATCCCCCTATGGGAGAAGACAGAGACTTTAAGAAACCAAATCCACTATTTGGGAGTCTGCCACACAATACCAGGGGAGGCAGTATTGTTCTCTGCAAAGTATTTTAGCAGGGAAGAAACAGGAATAAAGTAAGTTGTTTGATTGCAAAAAAATGGGCCAACCATCCAGGAGCAATTTCTGGGATGATCTGTACTAATAGACTAGTAAATAAGCTTTCCATTTCCTATTTTGAAAAAACAAAGTTCCTCCATCATCATTTCAACCGGCTAAGGATTACAAAATTAATAGATTTCCTGGTCTTCCCCATCACATGTTCCCCTATTGACATGTTTCTCCTCCCTCATCATACAACTGATGTTCAAAAATGGCAGAAAACTCCTCTTTTGGGAAGAAGTTAATATTAATTAACTCATCAAGCATACACACTCAGTGCTTTCAGTTATCTTTAACCCATTTCTTGTTTTGGGGTGTTTTATCAGTTTATCAGTTCATGGGTTCAATATCTTGTTTTGTACAACTTACTCCTTCCCATCAGCTGATGTGACCTGTTTCTAAGTCAGTGTCCCCATATGGAATTACAACTCTATAGGTTGGCTCACATTCAAGATACAATTTGAACTCTACTTTCTGAAGATTTATTTCCTGCTCCTGCTCCTACTCCTGATGTCAATCCCTCTGAGATTACCTTTTACTTGTTCTGCATACATCTTTATTTTTACCTAATTGTTTGTATGTTGCTTTTTTCATTAGAAGAGAATCTCCTTAAAGAAAGGGCTTTTCCTTCCTTTTTTAAAAATCCTTTACACTTATCACAGTGACTGATTCACACTGGTCTTCAGGCTGCCCCCTCTCCAGAAGTGTGGAAATCTGTTTCATTGAGATACCTGCAGGGCTTCTATCAATCCATTCCATTCACAGGACATGCATTTTGGGTCAGATCAAACCTTGGAATCTGCCACACACACTGTCTGTTAAAGGAATATGGGAAGTAATCATGCTGCTTCTGCAGCAGTATTTCCATTTCACAAACTTTGCTGTTTATTCCTTTCCTTACTTTTTTGTTAGAGATTTACACTGTCACAGGCCCTTTAAATTTCTTCACTTTAGAGCGAAGTCCCTAGTTTCATGGCTCTGCATTCTTTTTTCTGCAGTCCCACTTTGGCCTTCGATGACACATTTCTGTTTTCCTACTCCCAGGGGCTCAGTATGTTGGTAAGGTTAAGGCTGGTGGATTGCTAGATTTTGGAAGTTCTGAGCTGCAGTAGGACTTAGAGGGATTTGGTATTTGTACTAAATTGGCACCAATATACAAAGCCCCTGAGAGTAGAAGGATGGTAGCCTATGTAAAGAAGGTGTGGGGGAAGGGAAAGCAAACCAACCCAGTTTAGAAAAAGAGCAAGTCAAAATTTTAAAGCTATTTAGCAGTAGAGTTAGACCCGTGAGTTACTACTTCATTTACAGCCTGGCATCTGAAATTTAACAATACAAAAAAGAAATCTTCCTCATTATCTCATGTCCTCCACTACATTAATCCAGTTAATCCTCAATGTACTGGTCCCAAATGTTATCACCTATATTTTCACCTTTGTTCACTTGTCTGATGTTCTAACTCCTAACTGACAAGCAGCTCTGCTGTCTCTCTCTAAGAATGTCAGGTCTCAGAGGAATAACAGCAATGAAATTATATGTATACATACTTTGTGGCACAGTGTTTTTAATCTACCTTGTAACTGTACAACACCATGATTATCAGCTATCATTATAAAAATAATAGTTAACATTTATATAGAGCTAAACTACCTGCCAAGCACAGTAATAAGCATTTTACAATTATTACTTTATTTGATCTTCACAACAACCCAGGGAAGTAGGTATTGTTATTATCCCCATTTTGCAAGGAAACCAAACAAAGGTTAAGAGACTTAAGTTAGTAAATTTCTGTGGTTATATTTTAACTTGATTCTTCCTCACTCCAAGCCCAGTGCTCTGTCCACTGGGTCACTTAATTAATTGGATTAATTGTCACTAATTCTTGGATTAGGTCTTGGATAGTTAAAACCACCATGATTACCTCTTAATAGAGTATATGAAAAAGAGAGGGAGAGAGAATGGGGGAGGAGAGGAAAAGAGAGAAAAACAGAGATAGAGAAACGAGAGAAAGGGAGAGAAATAGATATTTAATAAGCCATCTAGTTGTCAGCTCATTAGTAATAACTATTGCTACATTAGTCAGAAATTGAAATGGTTAAACGTTCTACTCAGGATCATGATTTAGTTAAATGACCAAGGCTGAATTTGAAGACACTTAATCTAGGTCTACCCCAGATTCCTAAGCTTTAAAATGGGCATATTAATAGCATCTATTTCCCAAAATTGCTATGAGGCTCAAATGAGATGATATTTATACATGGCAGGTACTTAATAAATACTTGCATCCTTCCTTCCGAATTAAGGTTAAGTGGATCAGGTATCTTCCAGTAATGAAAGGTGCAGTGAAGGTAATTAAAAAGTTGACTCCATAAACTATGTGCTTTTTCAATAGTCAATATTATTTAGATCATCTAGTAGATGAATGATCTCACCCCTGCAAGCATTTTCTATTCTAAGACAGTGAGTCAATAAACACTTATTACATGTTTACTATGTACCAAACACTTTTCTAAGTTCTGGGTATACAAAAAAAGAGTAAAAATATTGCTTATCATCAATGAGCTTTCATTATTATGGGAGATAGCACATACACATTTAGACACTCATATACATATATCATATCTGTATGTATGTATGTGTATATATACATGTAAATAAAATCACTTATACAAGAGATGAACACTATCTCTTATAATTACAAAAAGGAAAGGCACTGGCAGTTGGGAAGACTGAGGAAAAACTTGAAAAATTGGAAACTGAACAGAATCCCTGCATTCCATCCTAGTTATGTGAATTTTCCCCCCCTGAGGCTGGGGTTAAGTGACTTGCCCAGGGTCACACAGCTAGGAAGTGTTAAGTGTCTGAGGCCAGATTTTAACTTAGGTTCTCCTGACTTCAGTGCTGGTGCTTTAAACACTGTGCCACCTAGCTGCTCCTGGGACATTTTTTTTTCCAATCCAATATAGTCTGCTAGGTGATAAAAACAAAGGACACTATTAACTTACAAGTTATATAGTTTACAGTGTGACTGATACCTTCATAAATAAGTAATTTTACTGGATCCTCTAATACATCCATTCTTCAATATTTTTTTTCAGGCCATCACTCCTGTTCTAACCTCAATCTTCTTTTTCCAATCCTGACTCTATACTTTCCAGTTCAATTCTGCACAATGCTCTGTTCTTAAATCCTTGTCTCCTGGTATAACGTTTATGTCTTGCCAAACACCAACCCTGCATTATTACTTCACCAGTTGCCACCTTCATTCCTACTCACATGCTGCTGAACAGAGTTGGAGAAATTATGCAACTGAGCCAGCTGGGTTCATTACATATTTTGTCATCTAATCCTGACTGGGCCCTCAGCCTAATAAGACAGTCCTTTTATTTCTCCTAATTAATTTTCTCCCCACATATGTTGTTTGAAAATTTCTTTTACATCTTGAAGCCTCCCTTACCACCACCTCCTTCATCTCCCTCAGTTGAGATCCTCAACTCAACCATTTACCATAAGTTCCATTTTCTCTTTTTTTTACATATGAAAACCTATTGACATTATCCCTCCTTCCCTTCTCTTTTACTCCAGACTCTAATGATGAATGGCCCTTCTTGCCAAAGCCAATACTTTAGAAGTACTCTTTATCCTAAATCTTTCAGCAGATTGCCTACACGATAATCCCTTCTTTCTAATCTTTAGTCAGTGTCTGTCTATGAATTTATTTCTTACAAACACACCTCTACAGAAAAAAAAAATCCCCCTTTTATTTAAGCACCCTGAACTCTTTTCAACAATGAGATCATTCAAGCCAATTCCAATAGACTGGTGATGAAAAAAGCCATTTGCATCCAGAAAGAGCATTGTGGGGACTGAATGTGATCACAACATTGCATTTTCACCTTTTTATTGTTTGCTTGTTTTTTGTTTTTTTCTCATTTTTTTGATCTAATTTTTCTTGTGCAGCATAATAATGGACATGTCTAACCTATATTGGATTACTTGCTGTCTAAGGAAGGGGGAGAGAAGAGAGGGAAAAAAATTTGGAACACAAGGTTTTGCAAGAGTGAATGTTGAAACTGATTTTTGCATATATTTTGAAATTAAAAGCTATTATTAAATTTTTTTTAAAAAATTAGCTGTACCTCCAAACAACCATTGTCTCTCCTTCCTTTATAGCCCAACTCCTAGAAATAGCTAGCTAAAGCAAAAATATTGTTTTAAGAACAACTTTGAACAACCAGGTCATTTTGGCTATTACACATATTTGAATTTACTATAAAAGCCCATGAAGGAATATGCTATTTTCCTCCAAAGAAAAAACTGATAAAAAAAAGTATGTATGTATCAGTTCTTTCTCTGGATGCAAAAAAAAAAAAAAAAAAAAAAAAAAAAAAAGTGTTTCCTAAGACTGTCTTGAACTTTCTTTTCTTTTGTTTCTTCACTGTCTAACTTAGTGAATTCATTAGTTACCACAATTTGATTATCATCTTTATGCAAATGATATCCAAATCCTTAGTCTTTCTCCTGTATTCCAATTATACACCTCCCATTGTCCATGAGATATATAATTATATCAATAACCAGAATTTATATAGCAACCATTATATGTTAAACACTTAGGTGCTATCATTATTCCCATTTTGCAGTTAAGGAAACTAAAAGAGATTTGCCCCAAGTCACACTCAGGGCTCTAATCACTGTGTCATCTAGCTGCCTATTTCAAAGTGCATGTTCTTTAGATATCTCAAACTCAACCTATCCCAAATTGAACCAATTAACATTTCCCAAAAAACTCACCCTTCTTTAAGCTTCTCTATCTCTTCCTGAATATCACCATCCTTTTAGTTCCCTGAGTCCTGCACTCTGTCTCAGACCACATAAGTTATTAGATTTCATTATTTAAACTTCCACAAAACCTCTGTCTCATCCATTCCTTTCTCTCTACTAACATGGCTATGATACTAGTTCAAACCCTCATCACCTCTAGTTTGAGCTATTGAAATAACTTCGGGTTTCCCTGCCTCAAGTCTCTCCCTTCTCCAATGCATCCTCATCACAGTTTCCAAAATGATTTTTTTTTTTAATGATTGCACCCCTACTCAATAAATTCTAATGGCTCCTTATTTCCTCAAAAATCCCATATATGTTCCTTTCAATCTTTACATAGCCTAGCTTTCTTATCTTATTATATATTAGTCTTCTTCCCATAATGTGTGATCTAGTCTACCTGGTCTTCTTGATGTTGGTTATTTATGTTGGAGTTAGATGATGCAATGGGATAAAATGGAACTTGGAAGATCATGGGATAAAGAGCTGAGCTTGGAGTTAAGAAGACTTTAATTGAAAATTGAACTCAGACACATACTAATTTTGTGAATCTACACCAACTCAAGGTCACAAAATGCTTTTCCATGATTTGTCAAGTGCTTACAATTTCCTAAGTAGTATATGGCAGAAATTTAACAACAACAAAAAAGACAGTTCTTACTCTTAAGTAGTTGATATTCTAAGAGGAGAAGACGATACTTCAAATAGGATAGAAATAAAAAAGTTAGGTAGGCAGAACCTGTAGTCCTTATAATACAGTACAAGAAATTCCTGCAAAAGATAATTTTCTTAATGAAGACTACAAGCATTGAGCTAGAAGCAGAGTTTTTATGGTTGGGGTTTAGTGCTATTCCTTGAGATCTTGGGTTCTAGGTCCTAGGATATCTCTACCAATGCCTAATTTGAAGAGATGATTAAAGTATAATATTATTATCCATCCAAAATACATAGTCTAACAATTTAATTAAATAGGCTGTCCATCTAATTGCATTTTATAATCTAGACACTAGATGTTTAATATCTTTTAATTTTCCCTGTGTGGATTGTTACACTGATTTCTTTTGAATACTCATTGTCATTTAGGAGTCTCTGAAATATTATGCTACTTGATTTAATCTGCTCAATATCATCCAAAAATAGGTACATCTCAAAGTTCTCACAATTTATAAGAAATACTTCATGTTTGGAAACGGTGCTAAATATCCTCTATGATAGCCATCTTTCCAACTCAGGACTTTCTAGAACTTACATTTGCAACCATATTCTATCACTTCTAAGCCAACATGGGACTTCAAAAACAATATTTTTCCTCTATCCTTGGACCCAGAGATTCCATTGCTAGGCATATGTCCCAAGAAGAACATTGATCAAAAAATGGGGAGAGAGGTCCATATATAGGAAAATAGAGCAGCACTTTCTGTGGGGGCAAAGAATTGTAAGTACAGTAGAAGCCTACAATCAGGGAATCACTAGACAAATTTTAATACATGGATGTGATGGAATTGTACAGTGCTTTAAAATGATGAATATGAAGGTTATGGAGAAATATGAAAATATACACATTCTCTGATGCAGAAGAAAGTAATTAAAGACAATGAAATAATATATGTAATGGTCACAACAATGTAAATAGGAAAAACAAGAGCCAAAAATGAATATTGCAAAATTACCCCCCCAAAAAAAATAAAAAGCTTGGCTTTAAAGAACAGATATGAGAAGATACTTCTCTCTGCTCCTTTAGCATTATGGGAGGAGGTGGGGTAGGCCTATAGGTGATACTTTTTTCATATAATGCCAGATTTTAAAAATGTATAAATTGGATCTGCTTATTTTTTCTTCTTAATTTTTTAGTTATGAAAAAAATTCATTATAAAGAAAGAATATCAATAAATATACCAAAGAATATCAATAAAATTATTTTAATTTTATGCAAGAAAATATAGAATCTTCTCCAAAATTTAACTTTTCTTTTTATCAAATACAATCCCAATAGATCAAGAGGAAAAAGAGAAGTAAACTATATCTTTCTTACTGCCCAAAAGTACATCTCCAAATTTTAGCAGCTTTTGCTATTTCTCAAATTGAGATCTTGAATGAAATTGACTCAAAATTTCCAGATCGCCTTTTTTGTTGTTCTTGATATTTTGAATTCTGTTTCATTAATAGTTGACTATAATTCCCATTTAGTAAATACCATTCTTCAGAATTCCAGTTTCTTCTTGATGCTTAGAGAAAACTTAAAAAAAAATGCTTTCAAAATGGAGAAATTCCACATTCACTGGATTCATCACTGATTTCTTTTAAAAAGCCAATTCCCACAGATAATTAAAAATGTGAATTAATGTAACAATTTGGATTTACACATAAGAATTTAGGACCACATATATTGTGAAAATTAAACTTTTTTTTGTACTTGGAAAAAATCCAGACTACAATTTTGCATAAACAACAAACATTTACCATGTTTGTGTAGCACTTATTGAATTCTCAGGAAATTTGCAAATGGCATGCTATATTTATCATATAACTACAGCTGAAAGAAACCTTAGAGGCTATTTACTCCAATCTTGTCATTTTACAAGTGAGGAAGCTGAAGACCAAGAAGGCAGGACTTTACAAATCTTTTGATTTCAGAGACAGCATTATCTCTATTTTTGACAGAAAGTTTATGTAAGTTACATAAATAAATCAATATAGATGTTAGATAAGTATTGGCAATAGCAATGAAATTAATTTTGCTAGCCTACAAAGTATTCCACTTATTTGAAAGTGATAGTGTAAGCTGATGAGACTACAATCATGGAGTCATAACTAGCACTTAGCTGGTAACTTTGAAATGCATATTGGGAAAGTGAAACTTTTTTGTGAAAGTGAGTGAGGGAGTTGGAGAAAGTAGAGATGATAAGATAAAAGAGGAGGAAGAAGATAAAAAGGAGAAGGAGAATGAAAAGGAATCTGGGAAAGGAAGAGGAGAAAGAAGACAAAAGAGCATCAGTGAAAAACTAAATTATGCACTGAAGAGAATAGAAAGGAAATTCGTAAAGGGACATAGACAAGCAGGTCAATGTTGGTGCTACTATGTTAAATTTAGCATGTATTTAAAAAACAAACCATATGCAACAGATTCTGTTATATATTTTTTAAAAGAAAATTCATATTATATGCAGCTCAATCAGCATAAACCTACCTTTACTACTAGAAAAGCCTATATCTCATTGGTAGTCTGTCAGGATCATTAGCTTTATAACTAAAGGAAGTATTATGAGAAACGTTTTGCCATGCTACTGGTAATGGAAGATTATTTATGAAGAATTTTGAGACATCATTACATGTAGGCTATTCATAGAACATTGTAGCTTTTTCCCCCTTGCTAATTCACCTGACTACAGTAGCAATCTGCCTTATAACTTGGCCAGTGCTGAAAGAAGAGGGTATCTGGAACTAGAACTACCTTCAGCATCAGGATGTTCTGGGTTCAAACCCTGCCTCCAAAGTATATAGCCTGTTTAGCCCTGGATGAGTCACTTAATTTTGTGGTACCATGATGCAAAAAAGTAATACTTACTGAGACCACAAGTAGCAGAGAAAGTGCAGTTAAACATTGACAGAGGGTATTTTCTTATTGGGAGGAAGTTGTCTATAGCACTGAAATCATTAGTCTAATAAATGAATGAATGAATGAATAAGCAAATAAATAAAATGAACAAAAAGTCTATAAGAGAACAAGGCTAATTTAAAAGATATCAGTATATGTATAAATATTTATATAATATAATACATATATGTATATATATGTATGTATATATACATACATTTGTATGTATTTAAACACTTAAAACTGCATCATAAATCATTTTAATGCAATGAATCCCAATTTATGAAAAGCAAATTCCTAGGAGGGGGTAGGCAAGGGGTTATTGCAAGTGATCCACAAATATGTGCATGCAATAAGCTTATTCTAAGTTAGTGCTAACAAAGTATGCAGAATAACTTAGAAGGATAAAAAGGAATGCACTTATTGTAGAATGAGTAGAAAATAGGTCTTGCTGATATTGGTGTGACTCTTTTGAATTATGTGGACACTGCCATAATTAACTAAATTGAAGGGGAACCAGAACTGTGATTTCACCAATATGAGAAACTTCTCAATGAAAACAAAACAAAACAAAACAAAACAAAACAAAAACCCTGTTATTTGCATAAATCCAAACCTCCCAGAGTCCAAGGTTAATTCTGAGAGGTTAAGTGAATTGTCCAGGGTCATCCAGATACTATGTATCAAAAGCAGGATTTAAATGCAGATTTTCTTGGTTCTAAAGATGATTCTCTTTGCCTCATATCATACTATCTCTCCTAAGCTTCGCATCAGCATATTTCTTGACTCAAACTAAGTTAACTAATAAATAAAAATTCATTTAAATGGGTGACTAAATTCTTAGTGCCTCTTTTGCTAGTTCATACTTTCTCAATCAGTGGATGCTAATACAGTAATACAATTATAATCTTAGAAAGGTCTTCAAAATTTGTTCACATTGAAAACAGCTCTTCAATTTCAGAAAGGCTGGGAACCACTGATTCAGAAAATAGTTGATATTTACAATCATGTTTTGTTTATTCCATGAGCAAGAATCAGTAGCTTTCATTTTTTTTTAATAAAATATTTCTAAATTTTCCTTTTCTTCACATCTTGCTCTCAAACTTCCATGTTCCTTTGTGGAGGGTGAAAGGAGGGGGAAGAAGAAAACATTCCAGCCAATGGTTCACCTGCCTGCCTTGCTTTCCATTCTCTAGACTCGTGGTCTCTAGCAGGGATTTAAATGACATCATCTTGAGAAAAGGCTTTAATTAGTTGTGAATTTGAAAACTGCTACGCAGCATATTTTCTGTTGTTTGCTTCAGCTGCCACATTTGCAGTTCCTCTTTCCCTATCAAAAGCAGCCAATGCAATGCCGATTTGCAGACAGCAGTGAAGAGATGGGTGTTGCCCTGGCAACCAGCACTCTCTCCATACTTGAGAGACCCATAGAACAGACTTGTGTTGGAGAGTCTTGGCCACAATTTGAACAGACAGACATTGGATTGTTGTACAGCAGTCAAATGTAGTAGGGCTTAACATATTAGTTTTATTTGCAAGAACCAGGCCCTACTTTTAGAAGGTAGAAGAAAAATAAAATAAGCCACAATAAAAATAATCCCATGCTTCTAAATACTAATCAATCCACTTATAATAGCATACATGTAACACTTTAGGATTTGCACAACATTTTACACATACATTTTTATTTGATTTTTTAAAAGTAGGTATTATTATCTTCATTTGGGCTTTGAAGAAACTGAGACAGAGAGATTTACTTAGGGAGCTTCCTTGGAAATGCCAGTTTAGTTCATAGTGATTTCACTTGCCTATAGAAATATAAATGGTGTTTATATTCCCAAGAAATAGCAAATGTTATTCATATTTTAACATCCCATTTTAACAAAAGAAACAACAATGGTTCATAAAATTCTCAGCAATATGGCAGATAAAATGAACACCCTCAAAGTATTAGATACAATATTTGATAGCATGAAATCATTCTTACTATGACACTTCATAAAGGTTCTGTCTGATCTTTACTTTACTACTAATTAACTGGCTAACCTTAGAGTTGTCTAGTACTTTTCCATTTTCCTCATCTCTAAAATATGTATAGGATGGTTAGATGATGCAGTGGATAAAGTGCCACACCTGGAATCAGGAAAACTTATCTTCATGAGTTCAAATTTGGCCCCAGATATTTACTAGCTATGTGACCAGTCATTTAACTCTTCTTGCCTCAGTTTCTTCCTCTGTAAAATATGCTAGAGAAGGAAAAGTTAAAACACTCCAGTATCTTTGCCAAGAAAACCCCAAATAGGTTGATGAAGAATCAGACAATATTGGAATGACATAAGAACATTAGCAACAACAAAGTGAAGATAATAACTGTACCACCTACCTTGGAAGATTATTAAGAAAAATGAAATTATAAAATAGATACTAAAGTATTTTGGAAAAGTAAAAAGTAATATATAACTATAGGGATAGGAAGTGGGTCAGTGATTTTATTGAAGGACTTTCTAGGGGACAAAACTCTTCTAGTAATGTAAGTAGGTTGGTATCTTCTCTGTAATTAATAATCTTGGAAAGCTGCCCTTCCAAAACTCCTCTGAAAAAAAAAAAATTAACATCAAGTAAAAGGTTCATAAGCCAAAATATTTTTTACTTGTTTAAACAAAGAGAAACAGTAAGAGTGTTCTGAGCATTCTATATATAATTCTACTAGATTTAAAGGGAAATAGAATTAAGCAATCATGGAAAATGTCAAGGATGTTATAAGATTTGGTGATTTCTGTGTTTACAGTATCAAACTGCACTGTCTATTCTTTGCATTCTAAAATGTTGCCTCTTAAGCAGCTTTGGGATTTCATAAAAATATGCTTGTTATATCAGTCCAAATTATCAAGCTTGTACCAAGATGGAATTGATCTTATTCTTTTTCAAACTAAGAGGTTGAAGGAATTGCTCAGCTCATGCAGTCATCATGTGCCCAAGATGACCACTGAAATTAGCTCTTCTTGGCTTTGAGAGTCACCAAACCAAGTCAAGTCAATGAGTATTTATTAAGAGCATATTACATGCCAGGGACACTGCCTTATTATACCAAACCATCACCACCAACAAAAACAGCAAGAAACAACCAATGACAACAAAACTCCAATATTTTAGGGACTCATAATTCAGTTGGTGTAGGTATTCATTCTTTCTACAAGCACTATTACTTCCGTGTTTTAAGAGGGTATATATTGTAACCCCTCAAGCCTCTGGGCTTGCTTTCATGAGCAAATGTGCTCAGAATAATTCATCATTTAATGATCAAAGCCCAGTGTTGACCGTTTCCAAAATTAATTGGATTGGTCCTCATTGACAGACTTTGTTGGACACATTATCGAAACTTTCTGACTTGATAGAAAATGCTTGAATTTGTTCTCTGGTGACATGGTGTTGTTATTTAGTCAGATATGTCTGACTCTGTGGCCCCATTTTGGTGTTTTCTTGTCAAAGATACTAAAATGGTTTGCCATTTTCTTGTCCAGATCATTTTACAGATGAGGAAACTGAGGCTAAAAGGATTAAGTGACTTGTCCAGGATTATACAACCAGAAAGTCTGAGGCCAAAACTGAACAAATGAAGATGAGTCTTCCTGACTCCAGATCCAGTATTCTATCTACTGTACCACCTCTCTCTGATGACTTAGTATCCAACAGTTAAAGGTCATGATGAGAGTAGGACTTTAGTGGAGAATACAAATATAAAATAATCAATGTGACATAATTGTTAGTGTGCTGAATTTGCATTCAAAGGCAACTTAGTTCAAATTCCAAAACTAAAATGTCTGTGTGACCACTAACTTCTTTGACCTTCAAATGTGTTTCTAGGAAAGTTATAGAAAAGTTGCCAATCAGTGGAGTAATGATATCATAGAACTTTGGAATTCATGATGAATTATCATTATGCTTAGTTTCCCTCTTAGCAGAGGAAGAAATACACTGAAAGGACTCCAGGTGGAAAAGGACCCTAAGAGGTAATCATTTCCACCATCACCATGCCCATTTCATGGTTAAGGAAACACATTAAAGTCCAGAGAGGTTTGCATAAGGTTATTGTCTTACAAGTAGCAAATGGCAAAACCAGGATTTGAGTTCATATTCTCTTACTCCAAATATAGTTGAGTTTATTTTTTAATGGAACCAGTTCAAAGCTTTATATCATCTATTAGAAACAAATGCTTCCATGATGTGAAATTTGCCATCTTGATGCAACCTTGATTCATATTTCATGGGTGCTTTTTGATTAAAAAGAAAACAAATCATTTAGGTTTAATTGTATACAGATAAGAAATATTTCCTATGGCTAATGAATAATACAATGCATTTTTGTTTTACTATTTTCCAAAACAATAGCATTTTATAATAATAAGACAGGAAAAGCAGTTAATTTTTTTTGGGGGGGGGAGAAGAGGCACAATTATGAGGAGGTAGTTATAGGGTCAGGAAGACCTGTGTTCAAATTTGTCTCTAACTCTGGGCAAGTCACTTAATTTCTTTTTACCTTTAATCCACTAGAAAAGTAAATGGCAAACTGTTCTAGTGTTTTTGCCAAGAAAAATCCATGGACGATATGATCCATGAGGTCATAAAGAATTGGATACAAATAAAACACCTGACTAATGATTACGATAAGCACCTTTAAACAAAATCTGGCAAACTAAAGTAATAAAAGTATATTGGGATGTGAATGATACAAAAGATGAAAAACTTATAAGACTAAAGTGCTAGTCAGGAGAAAACTTCCTCAGAACTGAAGGTTACTTTTATTTCTGGATTTTTTCATGAGAAAAAAAAAATGGAATCCTCTGAAGAATTACTGAAGACTCAATGTGACTGTAAGACCCTACTGATAACACTCTGGCTCTTAGGAGCAAGAGTAGTTATTAACAAGCTGTCAAGAGCCATAACTCTAAAACTAGGTTACACACAAATGCAAGAAATGCTTAAGCCTCCAAGGAAAACAAACAGGATGGTATAGATTTGTACCATTTTAATGAAGCCCTTTATCATATTCAGTTGCAAGGTGATGTTACAAGGATGTTTGGTTGGAGGGCTATTGTTTCTTTTATTATTTTTGGTTTGTTTTTCGTTTTACTTTAGATATTTGCTGTTCAAATCCTGATGCCTATGGGTATTTTTCTGGGATAATTTGAAACAGGTTAATAATACATTAGAGAAAAATCAAATACTTAGAAAAAAGTGACTCTAAGGAAAAACTATTCTTTTCTATAAAATAAAGACTTGTTCTGTGTGCATTAACCATATTGATTGGGTTTTTATCCCAGGTCTTTTCCATCACTGCTGTGGCAATGATGTCTGAAAAGCTTCCCTCTCTCTGTCTTAAAAATGTAATATAGAATGCATACTTTTCCAATAGCAAGCATTTGTCTGAGGAATAGATGAGAGCAGTGATTGCAGTAAAACATCCTGGTAAGTTCTTTAAGCTCAGGAAGGGAAAAGTATCATGACATCTGAATGATTGAAGTGAATGAATGAGTAAATGAAAGGCCATTTATTAATTGCTTACTGTCATCACACACTGAAGGGTATATACACACATACACCGACACATAAATACATATTACATATATGTATATACATATATGTGTGCATACATGCATATATGTAAAATATATGTGTATATATCTATATACACAGATAATTAGGGATATGCATAAAAATAGCAAGATAATCCCTTTTCTCAAAGAGCTCACACTCAATAGGAAAGGGCAGCATATTAGAGAAAAGTCATTTGTAGGACAGATATCCCCAAAGTTCTCAGATTGCAGCAAAGTAGCTGAAATTAAGGCCCTGGGGTCCATAGGCTGTGTCAATGGATCAGATGACAGTGCTGGGTGTTTAAAGGATATGGAGGAAGAACAGGCCTGGAAGACTTTCAGGATCCGTGGCTTTGAAGTTGCTAAAGCCTAATGGTCTTCCATCACACTAGAAGGAATAAATTGTTGACTATCCTCCTATCCATATAAAGGGAGGAGTTGGTGAAGGCAAGTAGGGACAGAGTTCTTTGCTGGTAGATCTTGCTGTTTGGTCTTTCTGGATAGGTTCTGGAACTGCTAGGACCAAGAGAGGAAGAAAAGTATAGGGAATAAAAGGAAAAAGGCATTTTGATCCCTCCAGTCACCCTGAATAGATTTAGAGACAATTTTAGGATATAACAAAAATATTTCTTAGGTCCATGACTTAGGGCCTAAATGCAGCAGATACATTATCCTTAATTTGTCAAAATGTTATATTTTATCAAGGGAATGAAATTTGGGCTATGGTATGGGAAGGTATAGAACCTACCTCCCAGGGTTGTTGCAAGGATAAAGTGAGATAATATTTATAAAGTGTTTTTAAAAACTTAAAGTGCTATGAAAAGGTAAGATAATATTATTATCTGTATTAAGTCCAAACTTTTTATTAGAAGTTGTTTTTTAAAAACCCTTCTGCTTTTTCTCTATCATCTGTAATTATTCTGATTTTTTCTTCCATTCCTATTTGGAAAATAATGAATGGAAAATTCAACAAGCACTTATTAGACTCTTAGTATCTCTGTGTGCCTGACTAGCACCTCTCAGTGTTTGCCAAGTTGTTTTCAGGGCTGCTCTTTCACCTTTGATATCCACATGGGACTCACCTGTGGCTCCAATATATACAGTGGTCATACCTTCATAAAACTGGCTTGGCAAGTAAGCTAAAACAGGTTGAGGGAACTGAGGGGCTCCAAACTGATGGGTGAATTATGGGGATGTCTATTCTAAGCATATGAGGATTCCCACAGCAAGATTGGTAGATGAGAACCATTTGCTCCCACAGTCATGAACATAGCTGAAGCAGGAACAATGGAGCTCTTCCAGCTTGGTCAGACATCAAAGACACTGCATTCTAGGCCCCTGCTAGTCATGTTGACTTTTGCCCTATCACTGGATGACTTTGTACAGCTCTGACTCACTTAGATCCAATTCACACAGAAGTCAAAGGATCACCTTGTGATGGCCCTTTCTACATGAAGGAGAAGCAACAACATTTAGGCTTTTTACTATGTTCCAGGTACTATGCTCTGAGCAAACAACAAAGGGCAAAAGTACAGTTTCTGCCCTTAAGGAATTTACATTCAAACATTTGTGTATTTAAATGTACTTGTGATTAGTGGGAAGCAATCTCAAAGGGAAGGACTCCTACTTCATCTTGAACTCAGAAATTTTCCCCAGTCCTCCAGGATGGGAGTATAATAATTGAAGCAAAGCAAGAAAAACTTGATTTCCTTTGCTTTGCTTGCTCAGGAGTGAGCCTAGTTCTTAAGAGTTGAAAGTTAGGGCCCTCTTGTTGGACTTCTTTACTCACACCCACATCCATTCCAGGTCATGGATAACTCTCCTTCTGTGGCAGGAGGACTCTCTGATCAGTCATTATTGTGGAGAGCATGAGTAGGAATTGGGGACAGAAGGTAGACTCTGTGTTGCTCTATTTCCTTCAGTTCCTTAAAAGGTTTCTTTACTTAGTTAGACAAAGGATGAATAAAAATGTGGATGAGTAGAAAGAGAAAGGGAAAGAGATTAACTTATATGAGGGAGTTCAGGGTGAGAAACCAGGGCCTCAAACAATTCACCAAGTATTTCCTTGTCCACAAATGGAACCCAAAATGACAAAGTAAACTCAAAATGGAAATGGGAATCATTGATAGATGAGAAATGATGGCTCCTGGAGAGCATGTGTGAATCCAAGTTGCCTCCATGCCACAAAAAAAAGTGTCAGGGTTAAGATTCTTTAGAGAAAACATTAAATATTCAATAAATGGGAGATTAAGATTTCCAGTCTTCTGTTTGGACATGTATACATATATTGTGTTTAATTTATACTTTAACATTTTTAACATGTATTGGTCAATTTGCCACCTGGGGGGTGGGGAGAGGAGGAGGGGAAAAATTAGAGCAAAAGGTTTGGCAATTGTCAATGTTGTAAAATTACCCATGCATATGTCTGGTAAATAAAAACTATTTAAAAAAAAAAAAGGTTTCCAGTCTTTTTAAGTATAAATTCTAGAAGCAATGTAGAGAGAATGAATGTTAGTTAATTGAGGACCTTAAATATTTGGATTTTTGGTTAATCAAGATATGATGCTGTTAAAAGCTCCCAGTAGGAAAAAGTCATATCTGCTACCTCTTTTCCTAACAGAAATATATTTACACACATGCATTTAATGAATATGTTTTTGAGTTTTGACTCAATGTTCAACTTTAAACTCTATCCTTGACCCATATTGGAACTCAGCACAAATTAAAAATAGGTGAGGACCTCAGATAATCTAAGCACAAGTGCCCCTCTCCAACAAGGAGCCATTATAATGAAATTTAAAATGCAAAACAAAATTTTGGGTCCTCAGTATAATTACCCCCTTTGCATTTATTAAGATTTATTTTCCTTATATTCACTCAGGATACATATACATATACATTTTTACTATTAGAATCTGAGATTCTAGATTGTTTCATTCATTGCCTTTATTTTCCCAAAATCTTGGACAAGTGCCCGATACACAGAGGTGCTTAAACAATGCTTATTCATTGGTTATTTGATTTGTCCTTATATAATTAATTCAAATCTAATTAGTTATTTTCTGTTTTTTTTAATAATGGAATCATCCAGGTAGCACTTTATTTATACTCTCGTCTATGTTTTCCCCCAATAACTTACTTCCTGGCTTCTCACTCTTATTTTAAACATATCCCACCAAAGATATATGCTTTTTCTTAAGTGAGCTGGATATACCTAAGTGAGGATAAAGCATTTAAAGCTTGTCAAGTCCTATTCCTAGTTTTCTTACTACCCTAAAACTAATTTGTCATGATTCCTAAAATAGTTTGAAAAATTCTGAGAGTAATAAACACCTTTTAGGCTATATTCCCTTATTACACGTAATTAAATTCATTTTTAATCAGAAAAGTTACTGTAAGTAGGGTGTGATTTACAGAGATTCAATCAGAAATGCAGATGCAACAGTGGATAAGTGAGGAACATCTGTGGCTCTAATAAGAGTTTTGAGGTGGAATGAAATAATGTGATGTGGACCTTTTGAATTTGGATGGAAAAGGAAGAAAAATTAGTATAAGAAAAAATAATTCAGATCTAAACCCCCTTTCATCTTCCAGATAAAGAAACTAAGGTCCAGAAAACTTGACTAAAGGTTTCAAGGTCACTGTTAGTTAATATTTATTTACTAAGTACCTATTATGTCCTAGTTATTATGAGAACTACTAGGAATTAAAACACACACACACACACACACACACACACACACACACACACACACACACACAACAAAACTGTACCTTCCTTCAAGAAGCATATTATCTAATGATAGGCACATTCTGCCTTCCAAATATATTTTTTAACATAACCCTCCTTCTCTCCTCTGGCACTGGTACCATTCTGATGCAGATTTATATGTCATAGTAGGACAGTAAGATTGCTGGTTGTTCTTTCTGCCTTAAATTTCACCCTAATCTTCACTTAGCTTATGGAAGTGATCATCCAAAAACATAGATTTAACCATGTCACCCTCCCCCATCCCAATAAATTTTTTGGCTCCCTATTATTTCCAGGATGAAATATAAAATCCTCTGTTTAGTTTTTTAAAGTCATAGTATAAATAATTTGGTCCATTTATACCTTTTTTGTCTTCTTATATCTTACTCTTCTCTACATACTTTATAGTGTACTGACTCTGGCCTCTAAATATTCCTAGCATATATCATTCTATCTCCTATGAGTGTTTTGTCTTCCTCTCCCTCATTCCTGCTATTGTCTCCTTCCTCATCTCTGCTTTCTATTTTTTCTGACTTTCTTAAAGTGTCAGCTAAATTCAATCTTCTGCAAAAAATGCTGTTTTTGATAATTTTAATACTAATATATTCCCTCTGAGATAATCTCCAATTCATTCTTTATATATATATATATATATATATATATATATATATATATATATATGTGGGTGTGGGTGTGGGTGGGTGGGTGTGGGTGTGTGTGGGTGTGTGTGCGTATCTTGTCTGTAATCAGTTGTTTGATTGTTCTTTACCCCCATTAGAATATGATCTCTTCCAGAGATCAGGGACTCTTTTTGCCTTTCTTTATGTCAAGAACTTGGCACAGTTCCTGCCACATAGTAGGTACTTAATAAATGCTCATTTACTTCTTAATTTGAGACAGCATATGAGTAGGTGAATACTATAGATAAATAGATAACTATAGAGATATATCTCTAATTATATACATATGCCTATATGTATATTTTTATCCTTCCATATTGCAACTTTCCCCATCAAGGTTTTGATAAATCATGGAACAGCTTAAGAAATTAAATGAGAAATTTTTGGGGAGTTTTGCAGAAGCCACAGAAGACATCTGAAGGCAAGAAGATGACATAGAGCCTATGAACAAATATTTAACCCAAATTTTACAATGAGGTACTGTATACCCCTCCCCCCCAAAAAAATCAGCTTTCTTCTCTGTCATGAAGAGAAGGCCAAAATATTATATGCACATTTTACAGATCAGGGGGTACTGCTCCCCTAACCCTCACAACATGGAAGGGATGTGGTGTGTATGTGTAAAAAGAGAGACAGAGAGGGAGATACAGAGAGACAGAGATAGACAAAGACAGAGAGAGGAAGAGGAAAAGGAGGAAGAAGAGGTGGGGGGGCATATGAAAGAATGAAGGATAATCTCAGAAGGAAGGAAGGAACTGGAGGGACCAAGAAAGGTCACCTGCAGAAAGTGCAATTTGAGTTGTCTTGCATGAAGCCAGCAAAGTTAAAGTAAATTACTTTATATCTATATAACATTTTATAGTCTGCAGGGTACTTTCCATACAGTATCTCATTTGATCCTCACAACAACCCTAGGTGGTAAGTAGGGCAGGTTATTATTATCCCCACTTTAGAGATGAGGAAACTGGAGCTCAAAGACATTAAGTGATTTGCAGAGAATTATACAGCAAGTAAGAGGCAAAACTTCAACCAGACTCAGGTCATCTTATTCCAAGGCCAGTTCTCTTACCATTAGACCATGCTGCACCTAACTTAATGAAGTTCAGGAAATCTTTACAATAGGAATGGAATACTTAGTGTAAGTCTTTTGCAGGAATGATGTAGTATGGTATTTATTTCCATTACTTTTTATAAATGTAGTGCATTGCTCAGCCCACACATATTGGGTACTCAGTAATGGAACCTGAAGCATCATTCTTTCCTCTCAACTATCAATGAGTCTCTAGCTTATTGTCTGTTGTTTTTATCATCAGCTGGAATATTGCTTAACAGCTATAGTAGTAAAGTGGATATTCCAAAAATTCCCTTGTTCCCATTATAAATTCTTTCTCTAAAGAACAATAGAAGAAATTTCCAAGGAAATATTTTCAACATTTTGCAAGGTAGAATGATAACTGATATGATAGCTCACAATAATAACTGTGTGTGCATATATTATATATATAGAGAGAGAGACAGATATAGAATAAGCATTTTAAATATCTAACACACACATGCACACACGATAACTAAAGATTAAAATAGACATACTTTATGGGATCATAGATTTAAATTGAGGAGAGACTTCAGCAGCTAGATCCCACACATGACTCCATTTTTTTTCAGATGAGGAAACTAAAGTTCAAAGAATCTAAATGACTTATCTAAAATCACTCAGCTGGTGTGTGGATTGAGATTCAAACATAAGACTTCCTGCCTCAAAATCCAATATTTCTATCTACTAAAGCGTGATACTTTTCAAAACACAAGTTTTCAAATAGCTAGGACCTTAAGAGAATTTCTGGTCAAACCCTGACATCTTCTTACACTTGAGGAAATGGGTACAGAATCTTAATTTGCCCAAGATCGTTCTAGTAGTGAAGAGGCAACATTTTAATCTAGGTCCTGGGTGTTCAGAGCTGGTGCTTTTTCTACTGTATTATCATACTTCTTTCCATCTGTCTAACTACATGTTATTTGTATAGTGTATGGGTGCATATGTACTCCAGGGTTTGATCTGGAGAAAAGACCAAGAGCAGCCATTAGTACTGTCTCTGAATATTTGAAGGACTCTCCAGCAAGAGAACTATCCTTGTTGAGTGAAATGCTAGAAGACAGAAGCAGAACCCAAGGGTAGAAGTCATAAGAAGGCAGATTTCAAATCAATATAAGACAGATTTTCTAACAGTTGGTGATAATCAGCCACCAACTAATTATTGAGGCCAGTGTGTGAAGGGTGTAAGTGAAAAGGCTAATTGTAGTAGGTTGAGGTCCTCTTATTAAAAGATGTTAAGAGTAATTCAAAGGCAGAAATAAAAAAGGACCCTCTTAGGTCAGAAATCAAGGGAAAATAGCTAATAGACCAGACCACTTTTGACTGTGGCAATCAGGTATAAAAGGCTTTGTGAGCTCCATGGCACTCAAGCATAACAGGCTTTGTTTGACTGAATCTCTGTTATACTGAGCTTACTTCTGTTTAAAACTCTCATTTACAAAGTATATTCACCTTTTTGTTGTTGTTATTGTTTTTCTTTCTCGTGTTTTTTTTTTCCTTTTTTGATCTGATTTCCTTAAGCAGATTGATGAATATAGAAACATGTTTAGAACAATTGTACATGTTTAACCTATATCAGATTGCTTTCTATCTTGGAAAGGGGAGGAAGGAGAAAAATTTGGAGTGCAGTTTTGCAAAGATAACTAACTTTGCATATATTTTTAAAAAATAAAATACTATAAAACAACAAAAACAACAATAAGCAGACAGAAACAAAGAAAAACAAACTGCCATCTAGAGCTAACATCCCCTGAGAAAGTCTAAACTCCATCTTCTGGGACAAGAACTCACTCTGACAAAAATTGCTGGGAAAACTGGAAAATAATATTAGAAATTTGACATAGACCACTCCATACTAAAATAAGGCCAAAATGAGTACATGATTTGGGAATAAAGTGATATCATAAGCGAAAATTTACCTATCAAATTTTTGGAGAAGGGAGGAATTTATATCCAAAGAAGAACTAGAGGACACTGGGAAAGACAAAATGGACAACTTTGATTACATCAAATTAAAAAGGTTTTGCACAAACAAAACCAACAGAAACAAAACTAAAAGGGAAGTATAACATAAGGAAAAAATTTTCAGCCAATATTTCTGATAAAGTTTTCATTTCTAAAATGTATAAAGAACTGTTTCATATTTATAAGAATATAAACCATTCTCCAATTGATTAATGGTCAAAGGATGTGAAGAGACAGTTTTCGGGATGATGAAATTAAAGCCATCTACAGTGTTATGAAAAAATGCTCTAAATCATTATTGATTAGAGAAATGCAGAGCAAAACAACTCTCAGATACCAACTCACATCTCTCAGATTGACTAAGATAACAGGAAAAGAAAATTATAATATTGGAGGGAATGTGAGAAAACTGGGACACTAATGCATTGTTGGTGGAGTTGTGAAATGATCCAACCATTCTGAAAATCAATTTGGAAATATGCCCAAAGGGATACCAAACTGTGCATACCCTTTGACCCAACAATACTAGGGTATCTCAAATATATCATAAAGGAAGGAAAAGGACCCACATGTGCAAAAAAATGTTTGTAGAAGCTCTTTTTGTGGTAGCAAAGAATTGGAAAATACATAGAATCCCATCAATTGGGAAATGGCAGAACAAGTTGTGGTACATGAAAGTAATGAAATATTATAGTTCTATAAAAAATGATGAACAACCTGATTTTAGAAAGACCTTGGAAGATTTACACAACTGATGCTGAGTGAAACAAGCAGAACCAGAAATGCATTGTACACAATAACAGCAACAATATGCGATGGTCAACTATGAAAGACTTGGTTCTTCCCAGTGGTTCAGTGATCCAAAGCAATCCCAACAAACTTTGGATAGAAATTATTATCTGCATCCAGAAAAAGAACTATAGAGATTGAATGTAAATCAACATATTATATTAACTTCTTTTTTCTGGTTTTCCCCTCCCCCATGGTTTCTTTTCTTTTGTTTAGATTCTTCTCTACCAACATGATTCATAAAGCAATGTGTATTAAAATTATTAAATGAATCAATGAATTTTGAAAAGCCAAAGTGTGAATGTATAAAATGAATGAAGTGTGACTAAAAAAAAAAAAAAACCTGTTTGAATTGATAATGGATTTCAAAATGACTCTCCTGTGTGACATGAAAGAAGGAAGGAAGGAAGGAAGGAAGGAAGGAAGGAAGGAAGGAAGGAAGGAAGGAAGGAAGGAAGGAAGGAAGGAAGGAAGGAAGGAAACATCTTAGGTTACATAAGTTTGCAGTGACTGGGAATTGGTAGTAGCACATTCCTTTCATTTGATCAGTCCAGTTCTGGGACTCTATGTTCAGTTTCAGGCATCACAATTCCCAGAAGAATTTCTATAAATTAGATAATATTCAGAGAAAGATGACTTGGATAATGAGATAATTAGATATTACATAAAGAAAAATTCTCTAATAATTTAAGCTGTCCAAAAGTAGAATTAACCACTTCAGGAGGTAGTGAATTCAGCCTCAGTTTATTAAACAATGCATGCCTATTGTCTAACAAATCAGGACTAATAATTACCTTCCTCAGCTTTGGTACTAGACTCCAAATAAAGGTGAAAGCAGACTTTTATACTTAAAAAAAGACTAACTAAATAAGACCAATTAATTAAAAGAAAAGAACATATTATTAGGTAGCCTGATTTTTAATTGGATGAAATTGGAGACTTTCCAAGTTGGGAGGGGGAGAGAAAACAGATGCAATTCTCTGAAATAAAAAAGAGATGTTCTACCTCTCCCAACTATCTATAAGCAATCAAAGGAATATGGAAACAATAATCAATTGACAGCACAGAGAAAGTTTTCAAAAAAGACATAAGGGTTGTTTGAAATTTACAATTGTGAGAAAATTCCTTATATCAGTCTTAGGAACTGAACAAATTTCTGGTCAGCATAACCTACGTCCTTAATTGACTGTGTCTAAGCAATAGGTAGGAATGGTCTAGCTTCCCAACCATGCCGGGCTGGGTTCAAAAAAATTCAATAAAGTTTTTTTTTCCCAATTCCCACAATTGAATAAAGTTTCCTCACAAGACAGAAACTAGAATGGATTCTTGATTGAATAGAAACAGAATAGGGCTAACTCTAGAATTAAGTCACAAGATGATGTCCGCATGGTTCACTCATTTCCCGTCACCATTTACTGCTCCAATCCCCTCATTTTTTCTCACTACACAATATAACCAAAATAACATATAGGTGTTAGAAAAGGGAAAAATCATATAAACATCTAATTTGCAAATGACACAAATCTGGGAGAGATACCTAACAATCATGACAACAGAGTTAAAATCCAAAAGGATCTAGGCTAAAGCATGGGACTGAATCTAATAAAATGGACTTCAAAAGGAAAGTCTTATACTTATGTACAAAACCAATCAACTTTACAAGATATCACTATGTCTAAAAAAAATTTGTAACTTTTTATGACCAACAGCTCAAAACAAGTCAGAAGTAGGATGTGGTAACTAAAAAGCTCAGTGCAATCTTGGCTATTAATTGAACATCAATAGGTTCCAGGAATAAGGAGCTGATAGGTACTCTATATTCTGCTCTCATTAGCCTTTACCTGGAACAGATGTTCAGTTCTAGATGCCAAGTTTAAGAAGGATATTAATAAGCTGAAAAATATCCAGAGGAAGTTAATGAGAATGGTGAAAGGTTTCAGATTCATATTTTGAGGATCTGTTGGAAAAAAAAAAAACAAACTGGACATGTTTAGCCTACATAAGAGAAATCTTGGGGAAATACAGTTGTTGTTTTCAAGAATCTGAAGATCTGTCAAATGAAAGAGGGACATGTCTTGTTTTGTTTGACCCCAGAGAAAAGAACAAGGAATAGTGGGTAGAATTTTCAAAGAGACAATGACAGGGAAAATTTCTGAATAATTAAAGCTATGCAAAAGTAAAACATGCTACTTAAAGAGGTGATGAACATTTCTGTGGAATTTATCTTGAAAAGACTAGATGATCACTTACTGAATATGTCATTGTGGGAATTTTTTCATGTATGGAATAAATTAATGACTGCAGGATCCCTTCTAAATTTTAGATTCTAGTTCAACATGAATTTAAAGAAAGTATCAGGTAATTTTTCTGTTCTTATTAAATATGCAAGCAATACTAATCCCAGATCTTGGCAGAGGAAAAATGTGCCATTAGTTCTTGGGTTAGCCAACTGAAAAAGATTATTATCAAATCAGTGCAATCTTCTCTGACATTATATGCAGGAGAATGTCAGAGGATTAGAGCTGAGAGAGACCATAGAGATAAACTAATCCAACCGTCTTACTTTATAGAGATAGAAATTGAGGCTCTGAGAAAGAAGTGACTTGCCTAAAGTCATCGTGGTAGTTAGAAATAGCACCAGGACTTGAAATCAGGTCCCAGAATTCCAAATCCAGTGCTCCCTCCACAGAACTCCACTGTCTAGAGAGCACTTTATAGAACCTGAAGAGAGTTAGCAAATGTGCTCAGAACAGCCTAGAAAATGAGTGTCTCTTGTAGAGTCCAGAAGGAAATAACCTGAAGTTTAATTGCAAGTTACATCAATAGAGTTTGTCTACAGAGTTGGCAGAGTATTAAATATACATTCTAATATTATGTTACATACAAGTCTTAGAAATCAAAATTATATTTTCTTTCAAAGATAAATAGGTTTGCCCCCGTCTTTTTTGGAAATAGCTTTGGACCTAAATTCTAATCTCCCTATAGAAAACTAGTATTCTCTGACTTCAGTGTTATCTTATGGTTCTGCTTTTCTAATGAGTCTTTAATAAAACTCTATCAACCAAAAAGAATCATTGAGTACAAATATAATTTTCTACGAAAGGGAAGGATTAAGCTCAATTTGCTGGCAAAAGCAGCATGAAAAGTTTTCTGCAGATATGTTTCTCTCATTTTCCTGCATAGCCATTCAAGATCCAAGATCCTTTCTGGAATTCTTGTCTTAATGTTTGTTGAATCATTTCATTCATGTCCAAATTTCTGTGACTATATCTGAGGTTTTCTTGGCAAAGATACTAGAAGGGTTCGCCATCTCCTTCTTGAGCTTATTTTACAAAAGTGACTTGCCCAGGGTTATACATGTAGTAAGTATCTGAGGCCAGATTTAAACTCAGGTCCTTCTGCTTCAAAGGTTGGTGCTCTTTTAATGCTGCCACATAACTGGCTTCAAAGACCTCCTGAAAAAAGGTTCACTTGTATACATATAGCAAACTGACAAGTATTTTTATTTTCTTGTGTAAGTTTGATGGTGGTTGTTGTTGACCTGTTTCGTGTCTGACTCTTTGTGATTTCATTTGGGGTTTTCTTGGTAAAGATATTGGAATGGTTTGCCATTTGCTTCTCTAACTAATTTTACAGATGGATAAACTGAGGCAAATAGGGTTGAATGACTTTCCCAGGATCACATAGCTAGTAAATGACTGAAATCAAATTTGAACCCAAGAAGATGAATTCTGACTAAAGGTTCAGCACTCTATCCAATGCTTCACCTAGCTACCTCAATTGCAATGGGTTGAAACTAGCCAATTCAATCTCTTTTTCTGATGAAAACTCTCTTACATATATGAAGTGTGTACATGTGAAATGATTAAATGTTTTTAAGAAGCTAATTATTTAATTCCTTTTGGAAAAAAAAGAGAAGTTTGGAAACTGTGATTTAACCATCCTATTATCTACTATTGATATATGTATCACTCCTACTAGTGTTAATAAGTATCTCACAGAAGTGTAGAAGATCTATGTGTCTTTCATTTGGAATGCCACAAGATTTATGGTAAAAGAAACCAGTCATTATGTGTAAACCAACATAAAGCTAACTTTTACTTCCAATTATTTATTGAGATTGTGTCTGTGAAAAAAAGAGATAAGTGGAAAATTAGGCAATTAGAGACTTGAGTAACATGAATCATCAATCTAGATAATTCAGGACAAATCTATTTCTTATTCCTCAGCACAGAATGATGCAGAATATAATAGACTGCAATTTACCAAGTACTTTGTAGACCTTATCTCATTTAGTTCTGATAATAATAATCCTGTGACACAAGTACTACAAGTATTATATTCCCCAACATCTATTATCTTATTCAGCAGGTGTTAGAGATATTCTCCATTAAAAAAGATCATATCATTCCTGCAACTTTGAGAGTTTCTGTGGCCAAAATTTTTATCATCCTTCAATCAACTGATTAAATAGTTTCTTCAGACTTATCTAAGATTAACTTAAGGTGATAAATAGCCAGCCCATCATTGGAGTCATCTACCTAGCCTTTCACAGAGTGGATGAACTTACAAGAACATGTATTCTGCTGAGATAGTCTCTAGGAACCTGGGCTTACTCCCATGAGATAATGGAATAGGACTTCAACAGAGAAGCCCCCATTTTACAGAAGCAGCAGCAGAATAAGGAAGTTACCTGACTTGACTATATTTAAAAAGATTTGTAAGTGGCAAAATAGAACTTAAATCCATAATTTCTGACTTGAAATCCATTGTAATCTTTACTAAAAATTAAAATTAGAAAATAGAAAATTTGCAATGTTTTTGTATGAGTGCATGCACACAAACACACACACACACACACACACATACACATACACACTCATATACAAACACATACCACTTGAACCTTAGTCAAAATTTAAAGTAGTTACTACAAGCTTTGTTGTCCCTATTTTACTAATGAGTAGATTGTTTATTTAAGAAATATTGAATTATTTTCTATAATTACATAGTAAATAATTGCCAGAAACTTGCGTTAAAATTGTATATTGTCTTGTTTCCCTGACCCCCAGTCTACTTCAAGTTAGTAAATTTAAATAAATTTAAAAGAGCTACTATGTCCCTCACTAAACTGCTATAAAAACAAGATCCCAAACTTCTATCTCCCAGGCTCTTTTCCATCTCCATTTGAACCCATGCTCCTTGATTGTTCCCAGCTCTGATCTGTGATCATGTAAATCCTCTCCCTACCTCCATTCTTTTCTATGCTTGCCTGCCTTTTTCCAACACTCCATCCCTATCCCTACATTCCCTGTCTTTGTTCCTTTCCCCACTCTCACTACTATGTTATATGTTTCTTTACTTTCTGTGCTGTCTGTTCTGTAGTGTTTGTGATTTATTAAAATATAATTGAAACTATTCCCCATTTCCATTAGAAATTTTCCCAGAGACTACCTGAACAACCAGGTATATATGCTCCTTTTTGATAATTCAATAAATTAATAAGCAAGCCAAGCTAGATTTCAAACCAGAAGACCAGCACTTTGTCCAGTAGGTTTGTCAATACCACAGTTTTATCCATTACTTTCAATCTCTATGTAATTCTATATTTCTTTGTATCTTCTTACAGACAAAATTTGCTAGGTGGGACTCAACAGGTAGAATATGAATATTAAAGGGGATGAAAAAGGGACAATAGAGAAGCATGTAATATTTTAAAAATACATTCTTATGAGGAAATCCTTGAAGTGAGAGAAGAGAAAGAATTGAGGTAATGATCAGTGGAAGGGTAAAGTGAAGTGATCTTGAAATAGAGAATTATAGTATGGATGATGGGTTCAGTAAACAAATAACAAAACTGGCATGAAAATGTGATAAAGAGAAGATGAGAGTCTTATTTTTGATAACTAAACATCTACTAGAGTTTTCCCTTTCCTAAGAGGAGGTAATAAATTCTTGAATTGTCCTGAAGAGAATTTCATTCCTTAATAGTTGAAGTAGGTAACCAAAGGAACTATTATTTTGGACCCAAATCTGACCAATGAGGAGGAAATTGTTGCGGAATAAATTACAGATTTTTTTTCTTGGTAGGGAATAAAGTGATCAGTTCATCCAAAAGTTTATAACAGGTTAAGAGGAGAAAATTGTGAAATTTTATATGTACCTTATATTTTAAGAGAGTAGATTATCAATAATTCAGAGGGAAGATGCATAGTCACTCATGGCACAAAAGCCTAGTGATGACCATGGGACTAGAAGCTTTAGAAAGAAGAAAGGAGGTATGATAGGGCCAACATTCACCATTTCCCCATAATAGGAATTAGTTTTCTCTAAAATATAGCAAAAGCTGTTACTAAAACTTGCTTAGTCTTTGCCTTCCTATAGTCCTGATCATCTCAGGACATATAATCTCCAACTACATGAATGCAGGGCCCATCTGAAATGGAGAATTTCTGATGATCAAAAGAGTCACAAGATGGCCAATTAAGTTTTCATATGGAAATGAGGTTAGGGCAAAGTAAAACTTCTCTTGTTGGCTGTTCATGGATTTGTGAGTGTCTCAATTCATCCCCCACATTGAACTTATACTGAGTGTTGGTATTGAGAGCACCTTTTATGAGAGTTGACTATGAAAAGAAATCAATCTAGATATGCAATGACCAAAATTTTTTTTAAAATATGTGTATAAAAATTAAAATAAGATATATAATTGAGGATTTTTTTAAGAAATGCTATCATCTTGTTATATGTGCTAAAACCAGAAGGAGATAGAGGCTAATGCTTAAAGCTTAGGTTAACAAAAATGGTCTTTGAATATTTTTTCTATTATAAGATGAGAGCAGGGACTTGTAACCTTGGGGGACATGAAACTCTTGGTTTGTTTTACATTGTAATACTGAATTTTAATATATATTGGTTTCCTTTGCATTTGTATTTTATTTTATGTGTTTAAAAATCTCAGATGCCCATAGGACCCATAAGATTAACAAAGTGGTCCATGACATGCACCAAGAAAAAAAAAAAAAAAAAAAAAAAAAGAATGATTAAGAACTCCTACTTTAAAAGATCAAAGAAGAGACAGGAGCTCTACATAAAGTATATAGAACAATGGAGAAAAAGTCAAACTGTTTAGCACTTAACTTTGCTTCTGTTTTTTCTGACTAATGAGAATATTCTTATAACTGAGATATATAGAACAAAAATGGTTAACAGGTGATGAAAAGCAAAAATAAACTAAGACGTGAAAAGTGATCATGTAGCCCCTCTATATATTCAAGTTACAAAGCCTAGATTCACCACATTCAAGAATATAGAAATAATTGGCAGTTCCTCTTATTATTTAGTTTTTGGTGATATTTGAAAAATTGAAGAACAGAAGAAATGTTACATGATTAGAGTTAAGGTGGGGGAGGGCCATTTTTTCTTTTCTAAGTTAATTTTTTAAAATTGGTATTTATTTCCTTTCCTTTACCTTTTCCTCCTCTGTCCTTTTACCTGGAAAAAACTCACTGTAACAAAAGTGCACAGTCAAGTAAAACAAATTCCCATATTGGCCAAGATCAAAAATATATTTTATATCCTGCATATCACGTACATCACCGGTGAAGCATGCCTTATCACTGAATCTCTAAAATCATCCCTGACCACTGGATTTGTGTATTTTTTGTATCACTGGAATGATGCATCATTAATAAAATTTCCTAAAATTTTCAAAGTTATTAATTTTCACAGTGTTCACAAAGGAGAGGAGGGTAGATTATTCAATCAATATGCTAGTAAACTTGATTTTTGGCAAACTAAAATAAACACTATCAAAATTTGTGTCCCTATGCTCTGTAAAACCTACCTTTTATCTTATTCAAGTGGAAATTTGAAAAGAAATAAAATTTTAGCATTTACTATGTGCATACAAATAAACAATAAAATTAAAAGATTATTTTTCCATAAAGAAAAGTTTGGAAGATGATGTTTTATTACTGAAAAGTTACTAAATAAATGTTTTCTTAAAATAAAATCTACTACTTTTTTTTAATTCAATAGGATAATTATAGTTATTTACCAAATATTTGCCATATTCTTTTGAAAAGATACTCTTATGGTGGAATCACAATTTTAGAAATCCTTGTTCTAGAAGGCATTATTACTAAAAAGACAGTTTTTAAGCATTTAGAAAGGGAAGCAATGAGCATCAAGACCCAGTATGGGTTCAATAACAATGTCATAACAGATTACTTTGAATTCACTTTATGAATCATCTATAAAAGGACATTGGAAATTTATCCTGGGTCCTGGACTATTCAATGTGTTAAAATGATCAAGGATAAGGGCCAAGCTGATGTGCTCATCAAATTAACTGATGATGTGGAACTAGGAGGAATAGTAGCACTTTGGATAAAAGAGTTTGAATTACAGAGAGAAGGCGTGAGAGTATTGCAGACAGGGCATCTGTGAAAGCAAAGCTGTAGTGAAGAATGACGAATTAATACACTTGTTTCATCACTTTGAAACAAGTGACATTCATTGGGTAGTAGTAAGAAAAATTTAAACAACTAAGTTGGGAATGTTTGAGTTAGGGCCCTAAGTCATATTTAACAATAAGAAGCTACTGTATGTTCTTGAGAAGTCAATCAATGAAAAAAAATTTTTTTAGTGTCCACCTTGTGCCAGAAATTATGCCAAGAACAGGATAAAGTTACTGGTGAATAATCAGTGAATGAACCTCAGATCATTTTCTTGTAATCCTATACCCTGGAATATAGATTTAAACATCCTTTGTTCTCATTTTTGACAGATATATTATTTTGATTTAGTTTTTCAATTCCACTGTGGCAGAGAAAATTAGCATCCTAGGTCACTGTTTAATAAGCAAGTTTAAAAATCAAGGTCACAGCAGGAGGTAAAGTATTAACACCTCCTCAACATTTAATACCTGGCATTCATTCAAGAAAAACTCAAGGTTGGCAGCATATTCTTTAGCTCTCATGATGAGAACATTTACCTGGAATATAAACAGCAATGCTGCTAATCTGAGAAAAGGATAAGAATAACAATTTTGATCATGTTGGAAGTTTGCATAAGTACTCATGTTGGGGGTATTTAAATTAAGCTAGAAGGTCAGAAAATATGTTTAAAATGCATGACCCTAAAAAAACTACATTTATCAGGAAAGTATGAATTTTTATGTGTTCCTCTTTATAATATCACTAGCTAACACAAATTGTCTCATCACTTAGAAAATAGCAAAAACCACTTATATTAACATTACATGCAAAAATGGCTCCCAAGAAAATCTTGATTTGGGTTTTTGAAATCAAACATTCAATTTAGTAGTTTGAGTGCTATGATGGGGTTAATTGCCCTCTGTCTCTCACTAACCTTGTCTTCATACCTTGGTGTCATACCTTCTCCTTTCTCAAGTAATCATGTTTAGCTTATACATTATTTTCCAGTAAAATATAAGCTTGTTGAAAGCAGAGTATGTTTCTCATTTTATCATTGTATGTACAATTAGTAGAATGTCTTGGTACAAATACTGTTGATTTGGACCAGATTGTCATTTCAATAAGTATATTGCATTCTCTATCTTCAGACAGGAAAAAACGTTAGTGAATATCTATTATATCCCCAGAGATCCATGCTTACTCCATCTTTACCAATGGACAATATACTCATATAGATCATATCTTCATGTTACAATTTTTAGATCACCCAAATCTAGGAGGTATAAATTGCCTACAAATTGTCAATATGATGTTTTTAAATGCACAAAATACACTACATAGGATTATAAGGAATAATATTTATACTGAAATAAACATGAAAATAACTTTAAAAACAAGATAATGCACCCTAGATTAAAAACTCTTTAAAAGTTTCTTAATAAGTTTCTTAATATGATAGAACATTCAGATGAATATAATAAAATGAAATTGATCAAGATAAAAGTAAAGAATTCAGCTTTAAAAGTATAAGAGAAGCATTCTGTCGAACAATTTGGAACTATGCTGAAAGAGCTACCAAAATGTGCATACCCTCTGACCCAGCAGTGTTTCTACGGGGCCTGTATCCCAAAGAGATCTTAAAGAAGGTAAAGGGACCTGTATGTGCAAGAATGTTTATGGCAGCCTCTTTGTAGTGGCCAGAAACTGGAAACTGAGTGGATGCCCATCAATTTGAGAATGGCTGAATAAAGTATGCTATATGAATCCTATGGAATATTATTGTTCTATAAGAAACAGCCAGCAGAATGATTTCAGAGAGATTGACAAGTAAAGTAAATGAGTAAAATGAGTAGAACCAGGAGATCATGGTACAGGACAGCAATTCAATTCTGATGGACATGGCCCTTTTCAACAATGAGATGATTGAGGCCTGTTCCAATGATCTTGTGATGAAGATAGTCATCTACACTTAGAGAGAGGCCTGTGGGAACTGAGGACCACAACATAGTATTGTCATCTTTTTGTTGTTGTTTGCTTGCATTTTTTTCTTCCTTATTTTTCTCCCTTTTTTATCTGATTTTTCTTGTGCAGCAAGATAATTGTGGAAATATATATATATATATTGGATTTAACATATATTTTAACATGTTTAATAGATATTGGATTATTTGCCATCTAAGGGAGGGGATGGGAGGAAAAGAAAAGAGTGAAGAAAAATTTTGGAACACAAAGTTTTGCAAGCATCAATGTTGAAAAGTAAACATGCATATGTTTTTAAAATAAAAAGTTTAAATTTTAAAAAGTATAAGGTAGGGTTGAAAACTATCTGCATGTATTTGGGGAAAAGAATAATATAATAAAAAATAAAATTAAAAAGTTTTTTTTAAAGTATAAGGCAGGGAAGGTATAGTTACATATCAGGTTTTCCAAAAACATAATCTAGGGTTTTTAGTGAAATCCAAGTGCAGTATGAGTCAAAGGTGTGACTCAGCAATGGTGATGATGATGATAGTAATAGTAGTAGTAGTAATAATAGCAGCAGCAACAGCAGGAGAAGGAGGAAGAAGAGCAAAAGGAGGAGGAGGAGGAGGAAAATGGATGAGGAGAAGGAGAACTAAATAAAAAAAGAAGAGAGGAGAAGGAAAAGGAGAAGATCATTAGAGGAGAAGAAAGGGGAAAAGGAAGAGGAGAAAGAGAAAAATAAATAAAACAATCTCTATTTATTGTAAGAGAGCTATAAACACTAGTAAAAGCTTTCATCACTTTGTCTTTACTTCCATCACAAGTGCTCTAGCTCTGGCCCTTGTCACTTCTTCTCTGAAATACTCTAAGAGCTTTCAAGGTGATTTCCTTGGATAGTCTCTGCCTTCTCCACCCTTTCCTCCACACAGCTGCCAAGTTGATATACTTAAAATGAAAAGCATACCAAGTTACTCCCCTGCTTAAAAAGCTTTGGTGGCTTGCCATTGCTTCCAAGATAAAAATTCCTCAACTAGGAATTTAAAAGATTTCACAATCTAATTGCAGCCTAGCCTTGCGACCTAATATCACATTATATTCTATTACATACTCTACACATGAGACATATGTGCTTTTCAGCTAAGTAGTCCTGGAGTCAGGAAAACCTGACATCAAGTATAATTATGTGATACCTTCAGTTTGCCTCAATTTTCTCAACTGTAAAATGGGGGAGATAATATCTCTTACTTCTCAGATTGTAAAGATCAAGTGAGATCATAATTGTCAAGTGCTTAGCATAGTGGCTAGCTATACAAATGCTCATTTCCTTTCCTTCTAGATGACATTCCATTTCTTGCCTACATATCTTTGTCGAGTCTATCCCCCCTGCTAGAATGTTTTTCCCCTCACATCTGCCTCTTAGATCCATCTAATTTCCATTTAGATAATGAGAACTTTCCTCAAGTGCTTTAAAAAGCTGTTGAATGGAAAAGGAATTCAACATGTTGTGTTTTTTTTTTACTTCTGAGAGCAGAACTAGGAAAAATGGCCAGGAGTTATAAAGTTTCAAATGTAAGTTTCATGTCAAGAAACAGTTCTTAACAATACCATCTCACCAACAGTAGAATGAACAGAGTGAGGAGGATAGAGTGCTGAACTTGGAATCAGGACTGCCATTTTAATCTTGCCCCAAACATTTACTAGCTTTGTAGCCTAAACAAGCCACTTTACCTCTTTTCTTCACTTTCTTATCTCTAAAATAGTTTTACTGTCCTCTAAGGTTTTTCACAGCTCAAAGTCTAATATCCTTCAAGTAAAGACTTGAAAATAATTTGTTGAATTGTATGTTGAATTGATAATTATTGATAATAATTGATAATTATTTTGCAAACAGATCAGACTAAATGATCACCAATGTTCCATTCCACTCTGATAGTCTATGAAAATCTGTGTCTTAGAAGTGTTTACAAGTTAGCTGGGGCAAATTATAAGAAGAATTAAATAATTTAAAATAGCAAATCTTCCTTGTATGAGGGAAATTATTTATAGGTGTTATATTCTACAGAGATAAAAAATCCCATTTTTCTGAAATCATTACACATTAGATTTTAATTTTAAAGCATTTTCATTTCTGAGATCTCATTTTTAAATCTATGGCATCTGGATGGGGCAAAACACTGTTTCAGTCAAACTGATGAGAGGTTTTCAGTAGTATGCCTTTAGGCTCTGTCTTCTGCTCTATGTTCTGTTTCTTTTTCCTATTTAAATAAATCACTTAGATGAAAATATAAATGCTATGCTTGTTGAATCTGCATATATTATGAACCTATGAGGGATCATCAGTACATTGAAGGAGAAGATCCCAACCTCAAAAGATTGAAATGACAGGTTGAAAAAAAACAAGATAAAATGTAATAGCAATAACTATAGAGTCCTGACTTAAGAAGTTGAGAAACATCAATTAAACAAGTGCAAAATGGGGTAAGACACTGGCTTAAAATAGGTCACTTGGAAAACATCTAGGGGATTTAGTTCTTCCAAACTTGATATGAATCAACGATGTAATGTGGTTGTCAAAAAAGCTTATGTGGCCTTAGACTGCATTAGTACTAGAGATATGTCCAAAGAAAGAGAGATAATAAGCCCACTTCATGTCTACTATACTGTGTTTCATTTTAGACACTTTCTATTAAAGGGATATAGCTGACTTGGAGTATTCCAAAGAGGATTATTAAAATAATGAAGAATCTGGAAATCATTCAATGTGAAGGGCGATTGAAAGAATTCATTGTTTATCTTGGATAACAAAATACTAATGTGACAAAGGGTAGAGAAAGTCTCACAGACTATGAATGGTATAAGAGACCTCAAATTATCTTGTACCTCAATAAACTTTCTACCATATCACTAATAATCAGTTTCTTTTTGGAAATTATGAATAACAAGGAACTCACACCTCAAAAGGCAAGTCTATCCTACTTCTCACTATTGGGAATACTTTCCCACTTACACTAAGCCTAAACCTATTGTTCTGAATCTTCCTCCAATTGATCCTAGTTTTGCTTTCTGGGCCAAAGCAGAAAAAAATATGATATTTCCTATATATGATAGCCTTTCCCTCCCAACTTTTTTCTTATTCAAACTAAATATATCCAGTTACTTTTACTGATGCTTAAATGGCTTGATCTCAAGACTTCTCACCAACTCTGAGTATTCTATCCTAGGCACTCATTTCTTTCCCATTATCCATTTTCTCTTAGTAATCTTACCAAGCAACAATAAATGTCTCTGTGTACATTATGATGATGATAGTATTTTCATTTTACAAAATGTAAAACACTTTACAAATATTATTTCATTTTATTCTCACAATATATGTGGGAAGAAGCTGCTAATGTTAACTCTATTTTATGAATAAGAAAACTGAGGCAAACAGAGGTGAAATATCTGCTCCAAATATCAGCCACTAAGTATCTAAGATTTAAACTCAGGACTCCTTGACTTCAGATCCAGGGATCTATCTATTGCTTTACCTAGCTGTAGATTGTGTGTGTGTGTGTGTGTGTGTGTGTGTGTGTGTGTGTGTGTGTGTGTGTGTGTAACCCAATCTTTCTTCTGAATTTCAGGCTCATGCTATCAATTGTTTATTGGATATTTCAAACTGTATGATCTGTTGATGTCTCAAACTCAATATACACATAACAGAATTCATTATCTTTTCCCCAGAAACTTCTCTTCCCTATTTCTGTCAAAGGCACCACCACATTTCCAATATCTCTGGTTTATAATAATGATGTATATTGGACTCCTCATTCTCTCTCACTCTTTACAATCAGTCACAAGCCTTGCCATTTCTATCTCCATGTCTCTTATACCCGACCCTTTCTCTTCACTCGCATAGCTATGACTTTAGTTTCGACCCTTATCACCTCTCATTTAGAGTATAGCAGTAGCCTCCTAATTGCTTTTCCTGACTCAATGACTCAGCTTTAAAATTCATCCAATAAATAGCTGCCAAAAATAATTTTCTTTAAGTGCATATCTCATCATATTACTCCCCCACTCAATCAACTTCAGTGGTTCCCAATTACCTCTAGGATAAAATATAAAGTCCTTTGTTTAGCTTTCAAAAACATTCACAATCAAAGAATATGAACAGGTAGTTTTCAGAAGAAATCAAAGTGATCAATGATCACATAAAAATGTTCTAAGTCACTATTGACTAGAGAAATGCAAATTAAAACAACTCTGATGTATCACCTCTGATATATCATCTATCTGACTGGCTAACATGACACAAAGGAAAAATGATAAATGCTGGAGAGAATATGGAAAAATAGGTGTATTAATACACTATTGCTGGAGTTGTGAATTGGTTGAACCAATGGTGGAAAACAATTTGGAACTATGCCATATAAACAATAACAATATAAAACTATGCATACCTTTTGATTCAGAAATACTAGAAATCTGATTCCCAAAGAAATTAAAAAGGGAAAAGGACCTATTTGCACAGAAATATTTATAGAAGCTCTTTTTTGTGATGGCAAAGGATTGAGGAATGGCTAAACAAGTTGTAACGTGATTGTGATGGAATACTATTGTGCTAAAAGAAATGATGAACAGAATGGTTTGAGAAAAACCAAGGAAGACTTATATGAACTGATGCAAAGTGAAGTGAGATTTTCCAGGAAACTTTATACACAGTTCACAGCAATATTGTAATGAAGATCAACCATGAAAGACTCAGCTATTCTGATCAAGACAATGATCCAATTTCAAAGGACCCATGACGAAAAAATACTAGCTAACTCCACAGAGAGAACTGATGGACTCTGAGTACAGATTTTTCATTCTTTTTATATTTTTTGCTTTCTATTTTTTGTTTTTTGTTTGTTTTTACAATATGGCTCATATGGAAATGTGCATTGCATGACTTTCCATGTAACTTTTTATCTTTACAATAGGTAGGAGTAGTTAGTGCAGGGGGTGAGAGATAATTTGAAAGTTAAATTTTTTAAAAGCATTTTAAAAATAAATTAAAATAAAAAATCCTTCACAAACTAGCTACAGTATACCTTTCTAGACTCACTCTATATGTAGTCTTAAATTGGAAAGACTCAATAGTCTTTAATCAATAGGAATGACTGCCAACCCATTCTGAGTAAGCTGAGAATTATCCCTCAAAAACCAATTTCAAATGTCCTTCTACTGTACCTAATCTGAACAACCTTTCCAAATATTCCTCTTAAGGAAGATCTGACCTAGCAAAAAAATGTATGGAAATCTGGCCTCAGAAAGAACTGCTTGTCATGGGCAGAAATAAGATCAATATCCATGTGATATTTCTGTCTCCAGTCCCTACTCTTTTCATGGAGAAATGTCTGGAACCACTTAGCTTCTTGGGGCCACAGCCTGAACTTCAGGAGGGTTCTTTTAATTAGGGGGTGATGTCTCTATGGCCAGGAGTCAGGTGAAGAGATATAGTAGGGAGCCTGACTTCACTCCACTCCACTCTATCCTAATTACTGCCAAATCTCCTTGTGTGCCATTTACTGTACCCTCATATTATCTACCATTTTTAATAGCAGGATTAAAATCTCCCTATGGACTCTGAATGTAAGATAAATTTGGTCCAAAATGTTACAAGGAGGAAGATATATGATTTGAACTGAAAATCCTTGACCTTTCCCATTCCTATCTGCCTACACTATTATGAATTCTGTGGCTATTTCCATCAGGTCCCAGAAAATTTTGGGGGGAAAGTTCATCCTCTTGTAAGATCAAATCAAATTTGATTCTTTTCTAGACCTCTGCCCCCTGATTGGAAAGTGAGTTCTCCTGAGGCTTTTCCTTCTACTTGCACATGAAGTCCTCATGCTGCCCCATTCTGAGCCATACAACTGCTTTGTCCTTACCCAAGTACCTGGAACTCACTGTCTCCCATGTTACACTACTTTTCTTCCTTTATTTCAAGTTTATGACTGCTTGAGTCAATCCTGCATGCAAACAAAATACACCAAAAGGATGTCAACTTTCTCTAACATGAGGAGCACAATTCATATAATAATTGCAGCTGTTTGCAATGAAAAGTATGAGTTAATAGCAGAAGAGAGTTCAACTTATATTTCATTCTTCTTGCCAAAATGTGAATGATCATTCTTCTGTTATCTGTCCTAAATGGTTGTTGTGAGAAAAAAACAAAACACTTAAATATAAAATACAAGATATGTCTACAAATAAATACCATGAAATTATATATATATATATATATAAAACCTGTATATATATATAATATATATAACCTATTATATATATAACCTATATATTATATATATGACCTATAATATATATTATAACCTATATATATATATAAAACCTATAATATATAATATATATTATAGGTTATAATAAAATATAAGTACTATAGGAAAAAAAAAGAAAGTGAGTTTTCAAAATTCCATTTAAGGAGAGGGTCCAAGACATTCACTTATCTTTTCATTTTCCACTGGTTTACACTTCCTTGGACTTCCATCATACTCTCATGCTTAATACCTTCACCAGACTCCCAAGCTTTTTATCTTCTTTTTGGATGTTCTTCTCCCCTCAGATTGTAAGCACTTTGAGGGAAGGGATTGCCTTTTTTCACAACCGTATCCCTAGCACTTAGTAGAGAGTGCCTGGCATGTAGTAGGACTTCTTCTCTCCACTCACATGGATATGACTTTAGTTTTGATCCTCAACATCTCTCATTTATATTATGGCAGCAGTCTCCTAATTGGTTTTCCTGACTCAATTGCTTAGTACTGCAACTCATCTTATACACTGCTGCCAAAATAATTTTCTTCTAGCTATGGTAATCCTCTGTTTCTTATGAAAATCAAAACACACTTATCCTTCTCCAGTTCTTTGGTACCTTTTCTATTTTCCATAGTTGATATTCAATGTTTATAATACTAAAATTGTCATCATGAGTATACATAATACATAACTATAATATATATGTAATATTTATATTATGTACACATGTATATATAAACACACAAGCTAGAGAAAGAAGTGGTAAATCACTTAAGTATTTTTGCCAAGAAAACCCAAAGTTGTGTCACAAAGAGTTGAACATGACTGAAAATGATTCAACAATAACAAAAATATATGTAAATATATGCATATTACTCATGTATATATGCATATTATATAATAAGATATATGTCTAATACATATAAAATATTAGGTAGGCTTATACAATACATTATTTATATTTGTATTAATTTTTTCCTATTTGTTATTTTTTATTTTAAATTAAATTTTAAATGTCCATAGAACAGGACTATAACTATGTAGGTATCTGGAATCCTGTCCTATGGCAATATTCATACGTACATATATGCACACACACATATATATATGCATATACATAACACAAATATGTTCATATTATATACTCTAGGTAGATATGTAGGTGTATATGTAAATATTTTATATATAATACATATATAATATACCATCTATATACATATGTATAATATATATATGTGTGTGTCTGTGTGTATATTATCCTATTCTGTGGTGATTTTAAATGTAATATCAAAAATTATATATTATAAAATTAGCAAAAAATTAAAATTGGCAAACTAAATATGTATCATTTTATATATCTATATCTGAAAATATGATTCAGGTTTAAGAAATTAAAGACAAAGAGTTATAGAATGCTGTGAGTTTTCATACATGATAAAAAAGGCAATCACAAAAAAAAATGAAATGAAAGGGATTATAATTTAGGAGAAAGGATATAGCTGGTTCCTAATGGAGCAGTCATTTCAAAATCGGCAATGTTTAGTCAAATCACTGAATGCTTAAAGCAAATGTCAAAATTAAACTAAATTAGAAGAGATGATAAATAGAAGATACTGAGTGCATACAATTACAATAGCTCCAACTTCACCTATATGAACCATCTGCCAACTCCAAAAAAGTAAGAAATGACTAGAAGTAATAATTGACTTTATTATCACATCTGAGAAAATTTAACTAATATAAAAGGGTTATTATAACCACAAGGCAAAAAGAATTCACTGACACTTTGGTTAACAAGCCCCTCATCTCCTTGACAAATAGTAAAGTCAGGAGAAGCACTGATTTAAAGCACAAATGTGTTTGTGAAATACTGCTGGAAATTATAAAAAAAAAATTCATTAGTATTTTTTTACAAAATAGTGAATAATGATTGAGGGAGAAAAATGACATGAAGCACTTTTGAAAGATTAAAATTCACAGAATTTTAAAAAGAGAGATTATAATGAAATATGCATCCTGTGAATTGAAAAACCAAAACCAAAACCCAGCAGTTGGCACTTATGATTTCAGAAAAAGTAAGCAACAAAAATACATATGAATAAAAAGATAAATATGGAAACTATGTTATCCTTAAAGGCACCATAGAAATGAAATGTCAATACCATATAATATATGCACATGAAAGAGCATATAATACAAGCATTTAAAGGAAAAGCTAATCAATCTACAAGGAAAAATTTTTAAAAACCATAATGATTGGGGACCTCTTTGTGCTCCTTTCAAACCTACAAAAATCTAACAAAAAAGGATTCAAAAGAGATTTGTCCATGTATACATGTTGGTAAACACATGAAGAGGAAGCAGGCAGGTTTTCATAGAGCATTTTCTACAATAGAACTTATCTTCATAATAATGCAGTCGATATAGAAAATATAAGATCACTTGTATTTAAGGGAGGAAAAACTGTCCTGAAACAAGGAGATTCTAAAACATTTATTTAAAATGATGTGAAATTTTATTTTAAACACTACAACTGAATTAAATTTTTCAGTGATATACTGAGAATTAACATCAAACAATATATAAAGGAAGTAGATATATGTTTAACTAAAAATATTAGTTAACATATTATAATATAGGTAAATATTTTGACCAGAATCCAAAAATCAAATCTATTTTATCAATCATCAATCAATGGTGAGGTTCTCCAAGTGTTCCTTTTACCAGTGGCATTATAGCAATTATATAAAAATTTAGAAAACAAAAATATTTCCCTAATGAAATTGACTGTCACTCAAAAGCACACCTAAATATTCACGTTGGAAAAACAAAGTAGATAAAAATAATATTGGCCCAATCTGAATTTGTTGATCAGGCAGTCTATTATATTAGTTCATCAGCATGTAAGTTTTAGACAGACTTAGAGAATGAGATTAAGGTAGATTGCATTTCGGAAATTACATAGTACTGTTAATGATCCCAAGATGCTCATGTACAAAAGGCCACCCTTTTTACATTAATCTTTTCCCAGTGAATCTTTGTGATTACTCATAAAAGAACATAGCAATCTCAAAATAATCAAAATTATAAATGAACTAAAGGATAATGAAAAATGAAAATGGGTCATATATTAATAATTATGACATGTGTCAAAATATGTATAATAAGTATTAAGACAATATTTGCTTAGAAAAAAAAGTGAGCCATATGTCTAGACTGAATGATAAATGAATGATAAAAACAGTGCCTCAGAATATTACAAAAATGAGCAAAAAGGTCTCCCATATATTGGGTCGGTCCTCTATGAAGAATGTATAGAATAACTTAGACACAGTCATCATTTAGTGATTGAGGGATTCACACAATAATGTAATCATGGATCCATATAAGGATATAAACAATTGGGGTGTTCCAGGAGCAAAGCCAAAATGGCAGAGGGAAGCCAGGAAGCTGCCCAAACTTTCCAAGTTTCCCTAGAAAAGCACATGAAACCAAATCTCTGAACAGATTGAGATGAAATGAAGGCACTCTCCAGATCCAGATCAGAATAACTTCAAGAAAGGTCAGTCTTACTGGGGTGAAAGGGGTACTCAGACCCAATATTTTTTGGTCGATGTAGATGTGCTGAGCCAATGAAAGAAGAAATTAATGATCTTTCAGGAACAAAATAGACTTTAGTTCATTTTGCTAATTATCCCATTGCCCTGGGGCAGGACCACAAAAGATGCAGATTACATCTGTGAAGCAAACTCAAATTTAAATGGGAAGTGGGGGAGGTTTACTAACCCAAACATAAGGATATCTATGAGCTATGTATTGCCCTGATTTAAAATATGTTAACATATTTCATTGTATTTTTATTTGTTAACTATTTTCCTATTATATGTTGATCTAGTTTGGGCTGCAATCAAGAGCATTGTGGAGCATCTATAACCCATGGACTATCTATGATACATCTGGACTATGAGATGGAACAATTATGTGCATTCATAACCGGTGGAATAATAGGACCCAAAAGTGGTCATTAATGGTCCCATGTCATCTTGGAAGGTCTCCAAGTGAAATACCCAAGAACTTTGCACTTGCATGATGAAAATGATTTAGATTCTTGATCTTTTGTTCCTCCAAATGAATTGATTTGACTGATATGGCATTGCATAAATAAATTAATTCAGGAAAAGAAAAAAAGAAAAAAAGTGGTATTCAGCCCAGCTCAGATGCTTTCTGGGAAAGCCAGTGAGAGGGTATTATTCACACCAGATAAGCAACTGAGGCCCTCATCCCTAGCTCAATAGCACAGCAGAGCAATGGGGAAGCCTCCAGTCCCAGCACAAAAGATAAATTGCCAGCTTAGGAAACCAGACTATTAGCTGGAGAGAGTAAGTAGGATTACCCTCTGCTATGAGCAAGACACTAAACACAAGGGTCCCCTGTGCTGAAAGCCAAAGCTCAGAGCTACACATGACGCTTGGGACAGCACTCCAAGTGCCCCAGCAGCAGAGCTCAATCATAAAAGTCATAAAATAGTGGAGGGAGAAAGAAAATAAGCAAGAAACCAAAAAGAACCTTAATCACAGAAAATTATTGTAGTGACATTATTTGGTGAAGACGAAATCTCAAATATCAAAATCAAACGAGGGCAAAATGCACACATGGGAAATCTCTCTTTTTTTAAATTTATTTATTTGTTTTTTTTTAATTAATTGTATAATTATAACATTTTTTGACAGTACATATGCATAGGTAATTTTTTACAACATTATCCCTTGTACTCCCTTTTGTTCCGAATTTTCGCCTCCTTCCCTCCACCCCCTCCCCTAGATGGCAGGCTTTCCCATACATATTAAATATTCTATAGTATAACCTAGATACAATATATATGTGCAGAACTGAATTTTGTTGTTGTTGTTGTTGTTGTTGTTGCAAAGGAAGAATTGTATTCAGAAGGTAAAAATAACCTAGGGAGAAAAACAAGAAATGCTAACAATTTATACTCATTTCCCAGTGTTCCTTTTCTGGGTGTAGCTGATTCTGTCCATCATTGATCAATTGGAATTGGATTAGCTCTTCTCTAAGTTGAAGATATCCACTTCCATCAGAATACATTCTCATATAGTATTGTTGTTGAAGTGTATAATGATCTCCTAGTTCTGCTCATTTCACTCAGCATCGGTTCATGTAAGTCTCTCCAAGCCTCTCTGTTTTCATCCTGCTGGTAATTTCTAACAGAACAATAATATTCCATAACATTCATATACCATAATTTACCCAACCATTCTCCAATTGATGGGCATCCATTCATTTTCCAGTTTCTACCCACTACAAAAAGGGCTGCCACAAACATTTTGGCACACACAGGTCCCTTTCCCTTCTTTAGTATTTCCTTGGGATATAAGCCCAGTAGTAGCACTTCTGGATCAAAGGGTATGCACAGTTTGATAACTTTTTGGGCATAATTCCAGATTGCTCTCCAGAATGGTTGGATTCTTTCACAACTCCACCAACAATGAATCAGTATCCCAGTTTTCCCACAGCCCCTCCAACATTCATCATTATTTTTTCCTGTCATCTTAGCCAATCTGACAGGTGTGTAGTGGCATCTCAGAGTTGTCTTAATTTGCATTTCTCTGATCAATAGTGATTTGGAACATTCTTTCATATGAGTGGAAATAGTTTCAATTTCATCATCTGAAAATTGTCTGTTCATATCCTTTTACCATTTATCAATTGGAGAATGGCTTGGTTTCTTATAAATTAGAGTCAATTCTCTGTATATTTTGGAGATGAGGCCTTTATCAGAATCTTTAACTGTAAAAATGTTTTCCCAATTTTTTACTTCCCTTCTAATCTTATTTGCATTAGTTTTGTTTGTACAAAAGCTTTTTAATTTGATGTAATCAAAATTTTCTATTTTGTGATCAATAATGATCTCTAGTTCTCCTTTGGTCACAAATTCCTTCCTCCTCCACAAGTCTGAGAGGTAACTATCCTATGTTCCTCTAATTTGTTTATGATCTCGTTCTTTATGCCTGAATCATGGACCCATTTGATCTTATCTTAGTATGTGATATTAAATGTGGGTCCATACCTAGTTTCTTCCATACTAATTTCCAATTTTCCCAGCAGTTTTTGTGAAATAATGAATTTTTATCCCAGAAGTTGGGATCTTTAGGTTTGTCAAACATTAGATTGCTATTTTTATTCACTATCTTGCCCTGTGAACCTAACCTATGCCACTGATCAACTAGTCTATTTCTTAGCCAATACCAAATGGTTTTGGTGACTGTTGTTTTATAATATAGTTCTAGATCAGGTACAGCTAGGCCACCTTCATTTGATTTTTTTTTCATTACTTCCCTTGAAATTCTCAACCTTTTGTTGTTCCATATGAATTCTGTTGTTATTTTTTCTAGGTCATTAAAATAGTTTCTTGGGAGTCTGATTGGTATAGCACAAAATAAATAATTAGTTTAGGGAGTATTGTCATCTTGATTATACTCGCTCAGCCTATCCAAGAGCACTGAATGTCTTTCCAATTATTTAAATCTGACTTTAATTTTGTAGCAAGTGTTTGTAATTTTGCTCATATAATTTCTGACTTTCCTTTGGTAGATATATTCCCAAATATTTTATACTACCGACCGTTATTTTGAATGGAATTTCTCTTTGTATCTCTTGCTGTTGGATTGTGTTGGTAATGTATAAAAATCCTGAGGATTTATGTGGATTTATTTTGTATCCTGCAACTTTGCTAAAGTTATGAATTATTTCTAATAGCTTTTTAGCAGAGTCTTTGGGGTTCTCTAAGTATACCATCATGTCATCTGCAAAGAGTGATAGTTTGATTTCCTCATTACCTACTTCTTTAATTCCTTTAATCTCTTTCTCAACTCTTATTGCCGGGGCTAGCATTTCTAGTACAATATTGAATAGTAGACTCTTTTGCCAATCTTCCCTTTCCTTTTCCCATTTCTCTTCTAGCTCTCTTGTGAGAGCCTTTTTGATTTCCTCTATGAGAATCTTGTGTATTGAGAAGCAGATCATATCCCCCTTAAGGGATTCCTCTGGAGACAGTCTGCTTTTAGTCTCCTCAGGGTTTGAAGTCTGCTTTCTATCCATACAGAAGCTGTCAATGTATAGAGCTCTTTTAATTTTTTTGTTCATTTTGTCAGAGTGGGAATCGAAGAAAACAAATTGACAAGAGAAACAATTGGTCTGTTTCTGGGGGGGGATGGGGCTGGATGGTGTTACTGGGCTTCCTTTCCAGACAGCAGCGAGGCACTAGCAGGAACATGATGGCTGTGCTGAGTCTGTGCTCTGAGGCTCTAAGAATGTGAGGGTGGGGGTGGGGGTCCTGTGAGACACTAGCTTTCTGGGATTTTATTCTTTACCTCCGGTATTTACACCTTCTCTGCTGATCCTGGCTTGCTGCCAAGATGGAATATCCATACGGGGGTAAAGGTCATTCTGCAGAAACAGCAGAAATCACAACCCTTCCCCTCCAGTCTGAGCAGTGTGAGCTGCCTGTCTCGCTTTCACTGCCTGCCCTCAGCCTGCTCCCAGTCTGTTCGTCCCCTCCCCTGAGAAAACACAGACCTTTTCTGGTGAATTTCAAGGATGTCCTCTGTTGGTAATTATTTGTGGGTTCTTTTTTTTTTTTTTCAGTCAAGCATTAATTTCGAGGCTTGTCATGAAGTAAATTCTGAGAGAAAACATTGAGCTCAAGCAACTGTCTGCCTCCTCTCCACCATCTTGGCCAGAAGTCTCTCCACATGGGAAATTTCAAAGTATGATATGAATTGATCTCAAGCCAAAAAGGCTACCTGGAAAGTGCTCATAAAAGATTTTAATAGGCACATGAGAGAAGTAGAAGAAAAATTGGGAAAAGAAACAAAATATATGTAATAGAGATTCAACAGCTTGGAAAATAACTGACAAAAAATTGACTGAAGAAAAAAAGTCCCTTAAAATTTAACACAATTGTCTAAATTGAAAACAAAAAATCCACAGAAGAAAACAACACTTTGAAAAGTAGAATTAATCAAATGGAAAAAGATTCAAAAGCTTAATTGAAGAAAATAAGACACATCAAGAATTAATCATCAAACTAAAAAAATTGGAAAAAATAGAAGAAAATGTGAAATAATTCATTGGAAAAATGGTCACTCTAGAAAATAGAGCCAAGAGAGACAATTTAAAAAGTATTTGTCTATCTGAAGCCCAAGAAAAAAAAAATTTGGATAGCATTCTTTAAGAGATTAGTGAGGAAAACTGCCCATACTAGAACCAGAAGGGGAAATAGTCATTGAAAGAATCTATTGATTACCTCTGGAAAGAGATCCCACAAGGAAAATACCAAGAAACATTGCAAAGCTCCGGAACTAAAATCTCAAGAAAAATCTAAGCAATTGGTGAACAATTTATTTTCACTTTTCAAACAACTGATTTTCATAAGGCTTTGCAATTCACATCAAAGTTTTATAAGCCTAAATATATTGAAAATATCAATAAAGTTAAATTCAACTTGATCAGTACAATCAAATGGAAACTACTAAATGCAAAGGAAATCATTTTAACACCATATTATTCTACAGAAAGCCTTCCCCAATCCCTCTTAAATCTGATGCCTTCCCTCTCTTAATTATTTCCTTTGTATATAGATTGCCTTGCATATATTTTTCATTAGCTTGTATATTTTTAAGGGTAGGGATTGTGTTTTGTCTGTTTTTGTGTCCTTAGTGCTAAGTACAATGAATGACATAAAGTAGGAAATTAGTAAATGTTTATTTACTGATTGATGACCATTTCTTACCTAACATAGGCCAATGAAATACTTTACATGATCAGCAAAAATTACAGATAGTGAGTTTCAGAAATGGAATTTTAATGAGGTTCCTCTGACTTTAGATCAAATACTATTTTTCCCTTTGAGACTCATGTTCTATTTTATTCAGAGTGGATTCATGTGTCAGATCTCATCATTAAATGGCACCATAATTTTGCTCTGTTCTGTCCCTAACTTGAACCAGTTTGCCCCTTTTTAACTAGCCTTGTTCTCTTTTCTTCCCTCACTCCCAAACCATGGGGGCTCACCATATATGTGTCAGTCAATGGAGATACCTCATAAATTATTCTACTGCAACTCAAGATTCCCAAATTTAAGCAGTCCATCAATCTCAACCTTTCATAATAGCAGAGACTACAGGCATGTACTACCATGCTTGAAAGCTCTTATACTTTTTGCTTTGATATGCTTGCATCATTCCATTGCTTTCTGCTAAAAGTAATAATTTAGAATAGTAGGAAAATAACAAAATACAGGATATGCTGTGATAAAAATTAAAAGGAACTTCTCTAAATTAAAACAAAAGTAGAATATAGAATATAATTCTACTGGGGTATTGAGGAAGGATGTAGGCTTTGTGAGAGACAAAACTGAAAAAAAAAAAAAGATTTGCTTCTAGAACGAGAGTGAGAAATGCAGATGGTGTCAGGAAGGAGAAATGAAAATATACCAACAAAATTCATGTTCTGGTGATAACCTTTGCTAGGAATGAACATGGACATCTTTTCCAGACCTGACATGTTATGATAATTAAACATCTGGTTTATGAACCATTAAGCCAGCGTGTGCTAGTTGATGATACTGTAAGCTTTACTGAAATTCATACTCTGGTCCATCTTTCATAATAATCTAATAATGAGTCATCAATTAATTATCACAGCTTTGGAAAGAGAATGTGGAAAATGTCATAGCCTGGGTAATGTTTCCAGTAATATTTTATTTTCTCTTTAATTACACTCTAGAAGGAAATTTCATCAATATATGTGGCAGATAGTCATCATTTGTAGAGTAGCACAATAGATTAGGTCCCAGATCATTAATCAACAAGAGCCTTGTTTCCTATTCCAAGGAAAATAATTTTATTCTTAGTAAAACAGACACATCTACCTTGAACCAGGGATTCAGTTCTATCTACACAATGCTTGTCATAAGTGTGATGATCAAGGAGAATGATTTTTTTTACATAACTTATTAATCCTCTTATTTTACAGACACAGCACCTATATTTTTATATTGACTCTATTTTTTTAAATTTAATTATAGTTTTTCTACCAGATATAATATGCATGGGTAATTTTACAGCATTGACAATTGCCAAACCTTTTGTTCCAATTTTCCCCCTCCTTCTCCCCCCTCCCCCGCAGATGTCAGGTTGACCAATACATGTTAAATATGTTAAAGTATAAATTAAGTACAATATATGTATACTTGTCCAAATAGTTATTTTGCTGTACAAAAAGAATAGGACTTTGAGATAGTATACAATTAGCCTGTGAAGGAAATAAAAAATGCAGGTGGACAAAAATAAAGGGATTGGGAATTTCATGTAGTGGTTCATAGTCATCTCCCAGAGTTCTTTCACTGAGTGTAGCTGGTTCAGTTCATTACTGTTCTTTTGGAACTGATTTGGTTCATCTCATTGTTGAAGAGAGCCACGTCCATCAGAATTGATCATCATATACTATTGTTGTTGAAGTATATAATGATCTCTTGGTCCTGCTCATTTCACTCAGCATCAGTTCACGTAAGTCTCTCCAGGCTTTTCTGACATCATCTTGTTGGTCATTTCTTACAGAACAATAATATCCTATAATATTCATATACCACAATGTATGCAACCATTCTCCAATTGACGGGCATCCACATAGTTTCCAGTTTCTGCCCACCACAAAGAGGGCTTGCACATACAGGTCCCGTTCCGTTCCCTTCTTTAAAATCTCTTTGGGATACAAGCCCAGTAGTAACACTGCTAGATCAAAGGGTATGCACAGTTTGATAATTTTTTGAGCATAGTTCCAGATTGCTCTCCAGAATGACAGCACTTATATTTATTTAGTGGGAAATGAGTCATTCATTCATTTTATTCATTCTGATACTCCATATATTGTGTACTTAAAATGGTGTGTCTATAATCTAATTTTTAATCCCTATGTAATTCTTTTTTTTTTTTTTTTTTAGCCAAAGGTTATTTACCACAAAGACATAGCAAAACCAGAAGTATGCATATCTCCTAACAAGTAAGTATACATTCTTCCCTATACCACTTCAGTTCCTGGGGAGAATGGATTCAAAGTTAATATGGTTTCTACATAGCAAGCTCACTTCCAAATATGACTTTAGTTACTTTATGAATTCTTGCCTCAGCTGTTGTTGGCCTGGGTCCTTTAGGTCTTTCTAAAGGGTCGCAATGTTGGATTGGTCCCAGTGATAATTCCTGGATTTACTGGCTCCAAACTCAGGGTGCATTCTGCTCTAGAACATCAGATGGCTGGCCATTCCTCTTCTTTGAAACCCACAAAAATAAAACTATACTACTTTTTCTGTTTAGTAAAGAGGTAAAGACTACATAGATTGGTCCCACATGAGGAGCATTTGAGATTTCCCCATTTACATGATAATTCTTTCTTCAAATGCAGCCAAAGTAGAAATGATGGCCAGTCACTCAGTTTGAACTTTTAGAGTCATTTGATTGCCTCCAGTGTTGATTCTACAACCAGTCACAAAAGCTCATTTTCACCATGTGGTCAATTGACCAAACCCAAGTACAGTGTGCTCTGAATCAGAATTCAATCTTTCTAATACATTTCATTTTGTCTTTTAATAAAAAGGTTCCCCTAGTTCTTTCAGTTAAAGGTTGTATACACTACCTCCTCAGAAGCTCCATCTCCATTTAATATCGTCCTCCATTAAAATAATTTCCATTCTCAGCAAATAAGCCAGGATGTATTTTTAATGCATTATCCATAGACCCAGCATGAGTTATCTAAGAAGATAAGCTTTGTCCTTTTACCTACTTCTTCAGTGCCTTAGAGAAAAAGTGGTATTTTTTCATATGTTCCACATATGCAAATATAAACCACAATTGGGCCCAAATATGATAATATACAAGTTCAAAAGCAAGGGAATTTTTTATGGTTTACCAACGATTATAATTTATCATTAATATAGCAGATAGTTATACTGCCTATTTCACTGAAAAGACTGAGTTCATATAGAGGAAACTGTTTCAGATCTCCTAGTCAGATTCTCAAATTATCTCAGTAGCAGCACCTATACCTTTTCCTCCTTCCCTCTGGTCACAGATAAAGAGGTAGTGTAAGTTAATTACTCTACCTTTGGCCTTGATTTCATTATCATACCTTTCTGTCACCTTCAGGAGCTGGCTCCAGCATTCTCTTCTTTTATGAATCTTTAATCTATTCCTCTCAACTGGCACTGCCTATTAGTCTACATAAATACTGATATATCTCAAAGATTATCTGAAAAATCAAAATGTATACCTTAATTTAATGTAATAATGTTTTGATTTTGTTGTTGCTGGTTTTATAATGCATTTAATTCTTAATTGTCCAACAAAATTATTTTTATGAATGGGAAAATCAGGTCCACATATTATCATAAAAGTGCATCTGAGATTTTATTCAATATTCCTAGTTGTAGTATGCCTTTCTCTATTGAGAAGAAAGAAATTATATCATTATTGGTCCTGTGGCTCTAAGACTGATCCTCACAATTAATTTAATTTTTTTCTGTATTTGGAATCTTTTTCATATATATGACTGCATACTTGTATATATTTTTCTTTTGCTTTTGTTTTACTCATTCTATATCAGTTTATATGAGTTTTCACACATTTCTGTGAATTCCTCGTATTCATCAGTTCTTATGATGCAATTTTATTACTTTCATATATCACAATCACTGTTATTCTCCAAATGATGAACATCTATTACGTGTACATGTGGAATTGTTTTTTTGGTTTGTGTTTGGTTTGTTTTTTGCCAACCTAGAAAGTCTTCTAGGAATATTCTGTTAAATATTTTTGCTCTCTTTATGATATAAGCTAAAAGTATATATGAATATTAGTAAATTTTATGTTATAATTCTAAAATTTCTAAACATATAGGATCAATTCATAGATCAACTAGCATGTATTATCATACCCATGTTCCAAAGCTCTCCCAATACTCACTAATTAAAGATTTAGAGCTGGTAGAAACCTAAAAAAAAATCTAGTATGTTTTCTTAATTTTACACATGAGGAAATTGAGACCTATGAAGATCAGTGTCCAAGTAGCAAGTATATATGTATGTATATGTATATATATATATATATATGAAAATATACACACATATACACACACTATATCTGTGTGTATTTATGTCTATATATAATATACACATATATGTATTACGTATGTGTGGATGAATAGATAGATAATAAGATAAATAGATGAATAGGAGCTAGATAAAGATATAACCAAATGTAACATTTGGTATGTATATGGATCTGTGATATATATGCATATATAAATATATCATGAACATATATATGAATGTAGGTATATATTTATACACTTACATAAATGCACATTCTCTAGTTGTGAGGATCAGAAAGAGTTTCTTGTAGAAGATGGTATTAAATTTGTTTTCTGTAACAAATATAGACCAAAATTGTACAGGATGAACAAGTATGAATAGCTGAGATCTGTAGTACTGGAGCAAACATCTGCATTCATGACATCACAAATCTATGTGGGTGGAACACTTGAATATAGATCTGCCTAATTTTTCTTGGCAAAGCCCAATCTTAAAAATAATTTTGTTTTCCCCAAGAATAAACCAACAGGTAACAAAAAGAAATAGTGGCCCTTTGCTTTGTCTGGGGAACCTTTGCAATGAAACATTTGCTAAAGTATTGATTGAAATATCTAGGTCATTTAGTGGATAAAGAACTCAAAATGGAGCAAGGAAGTTCAAATCCTACCTCAGACACATATATGTGACCCTATGAAAGTTACATAACTTCTCGCAAATAGTGTCCATATCTATAAAATCTGTCTATCTATGTCTGTCTACTGTTTATCTATATTCCTGCTTCACACTTCACACATCTGCTTTATAATGTGGTTGTAAGGATTAAGTGAGACAACAATCAAAGTATTTTTCAAACCTTTAAACAGGTATATACATGCTGATTTTGTTGTTTTCTACTCATTTTCAGTTGTTTATAACTCTTTGTGACTTCATTTGGTGTTTCCTTGGCAGAGATACTGCAGTGCTTAGTCATTTCCTTTCTAGATTATTTTACCAGCTGAGAAAACTGAAGCAATTATTTACCTAGAGTCACAAAACTATTAAGTGTCTGAGTGCAGATTTGAACTTAGGAAAACCTGTTTTCCAAACTCTAGGCCTGGCACTGTAGTCACTATGTTATAATGCTACATACTTATTTACTATTAACATTGAACATTTGAGCTCATTTTGTGACTAGGTTGAATAAGCAAATTGTTTGAGCATGAGAAAAAAGTTCACTTCTCTTGGCTCCATCCAAAAGATACACTCTCTATTTGCTTATGCTTTCAAATTTTGATGCACACACAAATACACACATACATGCATGTACATAGTGTGTATATATATATATGTATAGATAGATATAGATAGATAGATATTATATGTATGTTTGTATATATTATATATATGAATATATACATATATTACCTATCTGTGCATAGATAGACATATTCAGACAGACCAATCAATATAGATAGATAAATCGACAGACTTGAAGACAGATAAATAGATATAGTTATAGATAGATAGATACACAGACAGACATATAAATAGATGGGTAGATAATTAGATGCTGTATATAATTGTATATGGCTACATATAAATTTTAGGAGAAGCAACCCTTTAATTCATGTACCTATGAGACAATACAGAGTACAGGAAAACAGTACTGGCTTTGGAATCAGAGGATCTGGATTCAAATTATAATTTGCTCTGTAATTTTACGTGTATGATCATGGAGAAGTTGCATACATTTGGGGGGGGGGGTGCGGGACAAGAACTCACCATCTAACAAAAAATGCTATGAAAATTATAAAGCAATTTGGAAGAAACTAGAACTCGACCAACATCTTGATTTATATACTAAGGTAATATTCTATAAACCAAGATATACTAAGGTTAAAATGAATAAACTACTTAGACATAAAGGGTGATCTCATAAGTAAATTATAGGAGTATGGGAAAATGAACTTGTCAGATCTATGAATAAGGGAAGAGTTTGTGAACAAACAAGTGATAGAGAGGATTTAAGAAATAGCTCAGATAAATTTTAATTACATGAAATTAGAAAGGTATTGTACAAACAAAATTAATGAGGCCAAAATTAGAAAGCAATTATAAAATGGGGGGGGGTTGATTTACAGCAATTTTCACTGATAAAGGCCTCATTTTTAAATATACATATAAATGAACCAAATTTATTTTCAGTGGTATTTTATTTTTCCAATTACATGCAAAAATACTTTTCAACATTCATCCTTGCAAAATCTTGTATTTTAAAGTTTTCCTCATCTCTCCAATCTCTACCCCTTCCCCGTTCAGTAGGTAATCCAATATCAGTTAATATGTGCAATTGTCTAAATATATTTCTTCATTTATTATGATGAACAAGAAAAATCAGATCAAAAGGGGAAAAATTAGAAAGAAAAAATAAGCAAACAAACAAAAAAGTGAAATTGCTATGCTGTGATCCATATTCAGTCTTCATAGTCTTCTCTCTGGATGCATGTGGCTCTTTCTATCACAAGTCTATTGGAATTTTCTTGAATCACCTCATTGTTGAGAAGAGCCAGGTCCAACACAGTTGATCACATAATCTTCTTGTTACTGTGTACAGTGTTGTATGGGTTCTACTCATTTCACTCAGCATCAATTCATCTAAGTCTTTTCAGGCTTTTCTGATGTCAGCTTGCTCATCATTTCTTACAGAATAATGATATTCCATAACATTCATATGCTATAATTTATTCACTCATTCTCCAACAGAGGGTCATCCACTCAGTTTCCAGTTCCTTGCCACTACAAAAAGCAAGAAATTTAAAAGAAAAATGCCAGACATGACGGTACATGCAAGTATTTCCTGCTATGGGAAGTCTGAAACTATAGATCTCTTGGGCTTAGGAATTCTGAGTTGCACTAGGCTAAGTTGATTTGGTTTCTGATCAGTCAGTCAGATAGCACAGTGAGAAGCACAATGGGCCTGGAGTCAGGAAGAGATAGAGTTCAAATCTGACCTTGCATATGTACTAGCTGTGTGATCTTGGACAAGTTACATAATCTTTATTTGACTCAATTTCCTCAACTGTAAAAAGGATAACAAGAGTACTTGTCTCACTAGCTTATTCTGAGGTCTAAAGGAAATAACATTTGCATAGTGTCTTACATATAATAGTGTTCTATAGTGATGGTGATTGATTATTGAAAATGATGATGATGATGATGATTCTTCATTAAGCAGGAAGCTACCAGGCTGCCTAAGGAAGTAAAAACCAGCTCAAATTGGAAATGGATTGTCAAATTTCCCCATGTTGTTCAGTGATACAACAGAGACCAAGAGGGACCCCCATGTTTCTAGCCTGGATGAGACCAAAAAACTTAGTTTTTCCTAAAGTAGGGGGATTCTTTTTTTAAATGATGAAAACTACTCCAATGCCATTAATAGTATACTAGCACTTACATGCACTTGTTCTTTATCAAGGTTCACCTTTTCAGAGGATTTCTAGAGTTCAAGATTTTCAACTGAGAGGGCTGCTTTTTATTAAACATCAGAACATATATTTGATCCCTTGCAGAGAACCAACATGGTTTGCTATTGCCCCTGGACAATAGACCTATAATTTAATTTAGGAGAAAAGGGGAAAAGAAAAAGCACCCAAAAACATAGGAAGAGAATGAACAATTTACTCAAGAGGGGAAAAAAAGATGTTAGAATTGATTGCAAAAGGAAACAGCAGCCTAGGCTTTGAGTGCCTTTTCAAAAAGAGCTTTGGGTGACACCTAGCATCTGGGCACTGCACTAATGAGAACATGATTGTAGATTCCTGTCCCTGCAGAGGTGAGTCAGCTGTAAGGTGTTCCATGATGACAATGTTTTGTGAGGGTTCACTCACTGTACATACCCTCTATGTGATCTTAGATGTGCATAAAGTCATAGGATCATTTATTTAAAGGTAGAAGGGATTTTAGAAGCCATTGAGTCCAATCATTTAAATTTGCAGATGATAATATTGACACTGATGAAGGTAAAGTGACTTGCTGAAGGTCATACGGGGAGAAAGGGAATCCAGACACTCTGACTCCAATGTCCTCACTTTTTCACTCTGACATCCTGCCTAACAAAGCAAACCTGTTTCCACTCAGGTACAATTTTGTATTCTTCCATTTTTTGAATTAAATATGGAAACTATGCTATTGAAGAAATACATAATCTCCTTCTACACATAAATATTTCTCCCACTAATTTGCCATGCTGTTAAAATCCCTCTTTTTGTAGTTCCCCTTTGGATTAAAACATTAATTGTTAAAACTAGTTTCTGGCTACTTGGGCATTAAGCATAGGAGTATTGCTATGATTCCATCAGCATAAATTGACTTTTGAGATGGGAATACAGAATAGGACAATTTCAATTGGGTGTAGAAGAAATAGCATATATTCAGGGAGCTGTTATAAAAGTAGGCTTAAGAACCAAGAGAACATTGTACACAACAAGATTTTATAATAATAAATAGTGCTGAGCTTGGTTCTTTTCAGCAGTGAGATAATCCAAGACAATTCCAATAGACGTATGATAGAAAGTGCCATCTGTATCCAGAGAGAGAAGAATAGAGACTGAATATGGTTCAAACCATAATATTTTCACTTTTTGTTGTTATTATTTGTTCACTTTTTTTCTTTCTCTTGGGACACAAGGTTTTGCAAAGGTGAATGTTGAAATTATTCTTGAATGTATTTGGAAAAATAAAATATTGAAAATTGAAAAGAAAAGAAAGATAAGCTTATCCATTTAAAGATCTTTGGGCAATTAGGAGACAGAATGATGGTCTAGGCTTTTGGATTAGGGAGAATATAAAGAGAAGAAGAGAAAATCACCAAAGACTTATATGACTAATTCCATGCCTCTCTCTAATGCCAGATAAATTGAAAATTGATGTATTGAGAACAAAGATACTGGGTACTTTAGAATGCATATCCATTGATTCAAACCATCACTACCACCATGAAAAAGAGCTTTATGTACACATTCAGTTACAAATGACTCAAACATATCATCTTTATTTTCATAGAACAGAGATAGGGTAAAAAAAAAAAAAAAACAGACTTCTTATTCCAATGATATAGGGATACCCAAATGAAGATAAAGTTTGTACCTTCTCGACAACTTAATGTCTGTAGTGACTGGAGATCTAAGAGGGTTCAAATCTCACAGCCAGTGTGTATATCAGAGCGAGATTTGAACCCTAAAGCCTTCTCTGATTCTAATAATTATGTCCCTGTCTCTTACATCATGCTAATTCATGCTTCACTTTTCTTCTTGCAGGTCAGGAAAAGTCATGCAAATTGCAATGATGCCAGCAAGACTATGTAGAAAATAAGATATTTGAAAGAGAGAATCAACTAATTAGGGAAAGTGTACCATTCTTGTTTTGATTTGGAGCTCTCAAGTGAGAGTCAAGTAGATGCTTGTAGCAATGACCTAAGTCACTCACTCAATAATAAATCCACTAGGGGTTATTCTGCCCTAATCATTATTTTGCTCTAAGATATAAACAAGGGGACCTGATAATTGCCTCTATAATCTCCTTATCTTTGCCAAACTGGCCTGACCTTCTCTGACCAGCCTTCCAGCATTAGGTGAACCATTATACAGGTTCTTGGACAACATATAGTTTTTAGAGCCTGCCTCAACTCCCATGGTTGTCAGATTAAATCCAGCAGCAAGACAGACTGCATTTAAAAAAAAGAAAGAAAGAAAGAAAAACAATGCAGTGTTCCATCCCTTCTCACACACTATCAAGTGGGCTAGTCGGATGATCAGGTATTAAAGATTCATTTTTTCAAGTGATTTATGGAGGGAAAAAAGCTAAATTTTGAAAGGCTGGTTACTATTTATCAACAGCTTCCCTAACATGATTGAAAGCCTTATTGTAGTGAAAGCACTTGATCAGGGAGAAGTATTGATTCCGGCATCCAACAAATGCCTCCTCTCTGTGGCAGGAAGAGTGTGGTACCTTGCAAAAATCAGTTAAGCAGCAGTGATGCCCATTCATAAATATTATTTACAGCTGACTATAACATTACAGTATGTGTATTTGTAAAAATATACTTGCTTCAACGACTTCTGTTACAGTAAGTAAGAGACAGGGATGGCTTCCCCTTTTTTAATGGACAAACCCAATGGCAAATGACCAAAACAGCTATGATCTTTCCTGGTGTAGGGAAAACATACGCTGTAAATTTAATTGCTGCCCCTGATGTTAAACAAAATTATTTTTTTAAACAAAAACTTATAAAGCGAATAACTTCAAATGAAAATGAAACTATTTTCTTAGTTAAGAAAAACACACAATGAGATTGTGTTATCTTGCTTTTTAATTTTCTAGGTATCCTAGTTATTATTATTATTGGAAGAATTTAAAGATAGCTATAACTGGATAAGGCAATTAAAGCTTTGCAGTGGCTGATGACCTCAGGGAAGGGATATGTTTCCTCCCTCAAACTGTTCTCTGGCTTTTCTTCTGATCACTTGATTGGCTCTAGGTCGCCTCTTTCAGTGTTCTATCTGTATGGTAGCCATTTCTCTGGCATGATTGTTCAATTTATTCCATCACAAACATTTCCCCCCTCTAGATCTCTTCCCGGTTTAGAAAATTGAGGACTCTGGACTGTGCTGCAAAGGCACGAACTCTAAGGTAGGGTATAGCCTACACTATGTACATAGCAAAGGAAAAACAGAGCCAAGGAAACAACTAGGATTTCAAAAAAGTTCCTAGGCTATAAAATAGTCAGGATTATAAATTTAAGAATACTGGAGACAGCTCAAATTAAACAATTCTTAAATCTTCATTTGGGACCATTTGTATCTCTGAAATTGACTATGGCTATAAATGAGAGCCTGATCCGTTGTCTTGTTGATTGTCTACAATTAAGAATATGATGAAAAAAATGTTAATAACAGAGATTAAGTTTAAAGATATATCTCAGTGCACTTTAAAAAAAAAACAATTGTTAAACATGTATCAGCATAATGTAAAATAAATCATTCTTGAATCACAAGATTCTAGTGAAAAGTACAACAGTACAACAGAACCAACAGAGAATAAGAAAACTTGTCTCCCATGAAGACAGCCAGAACATAAGAGTTTATTTGTTTCATTCATAGCTAAAAGCTTTGCAAATGGTAACATAGTATCTGGCAACTCCTCAGCCATGAAAATCCATCTAAAATAACATGTAGAGTGACTTCTCAGACCTCTTCCACATTTGTTCTTTTATATCAGTTCAGCCACCAGTCACCATTATGAGTTCCAGTCCATGGGGGTAAAGGAAACCGGAAGGGTCTTTGAGCTTAAGTAAGCCATTCAGATTCTGTCCCCATTAGTATCCTTGAAATTTCTAGAGAATAGGAGGAAGATCTCAGAGAACTACTAAGGTAAGTTCATGAAAGAGATTAAAGGAGTCATTGGGTAGGTTGGGTAGACACTGAGGTGATGGAAGGTATTGGAAGGAATGTACACACTGATAAGATCAGTGATATAGTGGGATGCTGAAGCTGGAGGAATAAGAGAAGAAGGAAGAGGAGAATAAGTAGTAATAGTAGTAAAAAAAAAAAAAAAATTAATAGCCTAAATCAATCTGTTATTTGAATTGTTTACCAGTTTTCAAATCAATTCAACCAATGGGAAATAAGTTGGCTTCTGAATATACTTGAGTATATTCAGTATCAGTGTATTCAGTGTAAATGTGTATCTCTCTAGACTTTTATTATTTTGTTTTTATACATTGCCTCCTTAGCCTTTTTTGGTTTCTGACTTAGTTCTATGGCCCATGTGTGTTTCTAGGATCCTGATTCCTAACTAGTTGGCACATTGCCTGGTTTAAATTTTACTGTATTCCTAGCTTTATGAAGTACAACTTCTCATTCTGCTTTATGTTCTGCCTCTTTTATTCATAGGTTAGATTTTGTCAATTATGTTAAAAGCCCCAAACTGGATAATATAAAGATATGCTTTCAGCATTTACTGTAGTGTTGACAGCAGTTCCTTAAATGAAGAGATAACATTAGGCTTTAGTGCAGTATAGTGGAAGGATCACTGACTTTGAAGTGAGGAGACCTGAGTTTATAATTCCAAATATGTCATTTATTATCTATTTGACTTAGAGCAAATCATTTCATTTCTCTGAATTTAATTTCAGAAGATAATTTCTATACAATGATAATCTACAGCCTATCATACAGATAAAAAGGTCCTTTATTATTCTCAAAGAACTACATAAATGAGAATTATTATTATTATTCATTTAATCATGTAGGACTTATTCAATTAATTAACTGATATCCATATTTAAAATGGTCCATATTTTAGCTATAGAATAAAGTTGGGTTTAAGGTTATAGATATGTCAATATAACTCTCTCTCTATAAATATGTGTGTATATATATATACATATATATATATATATAAAAGCATAAATATATCTGTGCATGTCATTGGGGAAAATATTATATATATATATATAATTTCCCTCTAACTATTCTGGGAGATGTAGATTATTTGTTGCTAAATTGATGGGGAGGAAAGGTCTTCAATAGTTCAATATTCAACACCCTTTCTTTTGCAAGCCTCTATTTTTAGTCCAGGCTAGTTATGCAAGGTAAGAGTTATTTTGGTACAATATCAAGATTATTTAGTGTCAATTCAATAAGGATGACCTCTCTTACCTCTTCCACCATACAACAATCTTCTGGACCACGTTTCCATACTTATCAATGGTATATGCTCAATAAATTTAGAACTCTTATCAAGGAATTTATAAAAGATAAAATAAATCTGTCCCGATCACAGAATGTTATTTCAAAGTTCCAAATAGAAAGTATTTTTAATTTGTTCTTTAAATACCATCTTCCTCAGAAAATGCATATATTCTCATGATTTCATTTATCATCTCCATACAAATCATTCCAAAATCTTTATCTCCAGTCCTCCAGACTTTTGCAAATTCCATCTTAGCTTAAGCCCTTAGCCCATAAAATAGTCAAGGTTATATGCATGAGTATGCTGGAGCCTGCTTAGTTCAAACCAGCCAACTATTAAATTGCCTGAAAGTGAGGAAAGAGCCAAGATGGCAGAGAGATACCAGGAAGATGCCTGAGCTCTCCCTAGTTTTTCTCAGAAACAATATTAAATGAGGCCTCTAAATATATTCTGGAGCAATAGAGCACACTGAAAACAAAACACAAATCCAAAGTGAAACAATTTTCCAGCTTAAGATGACTTAAAAGGATTTCAGAAAAGTTTTCTCTAAGTAGGTAAAGGGGGAGCACAGTCCAGTATATATAGACAGTGTCTGGGCAAACTAGCAAGAGACTCTGAGCCACAACAGCCTCAATCATATCCCCTCATTCCTGGAATTTTCATCATAGATTATGCTTGCTGATGGTTTTAGGTAGATAATTCTTTTCATTTTAAGAAACAAATTAATTTATGTCTGTGCTTTCAAGTGTTTTGTTAATGTAAATGAGTATTATATTGTCAAGGTTTTTTTTTTTTTTTTTGAATCTATTGATATTGTCCTGATCTTTACTGCTTTTGTTGCTGATGTGGTCAATTATGTTAATAGTTTTCCTTGCAACCATATTTACTGGTAAAATTTGTCTATAATTTTCTTTATTTTTTTTTCTCTTCATCAATTGCTTATCATCACTATATTTGTTTCATAAAGAGAGTTTTGTTAATATCAGAACTGGTTGATTTTTTAACTTTGTGGAGAATTAATTTGTAAATTCTTTTGGTCCTGATGTTTTGTTTTGTTTTGTTTTGTTTTTCCCTTGGAAAGTTCATTTATGACCTGTTCAATTTCTTCTTCCAAAATGTTTATTAAGATATTATATTTTCTTTTCTATTAATCTGGACAGGATATATTTTTCTAGGTATTCTTCAATTTCACTTAGGTTTTTAAATGTATTGGCATGTAGTTGGGCAAAATAACTTTTAATAAATGCTTTAATTTCATCTTCAAACAAAAAATAAAAATAAAAAGTAGAATCGATCAAATGCAAAAAGAGGTACAAAAGTTAACTGAAGAAAATATTTTTTTAATTTCCTGAAATCCCCAACCAAAATAATCATTCCCACATTGCTTTCATAGTCTCTTTCCTGCTCTTTTGATGGCTCCCCATTTACTGTGGAATAAAGTCTTACTGTCCCAATCTGACCTCAACCTACCTTTATAGCAATACCATTATTTCTATTAGTCTTTGAGGACCTAAAGCATCTGCTTCAGCCAAATTATATCACTCAATGTCTCCCAAACCCATCTTTTCTTTTGCTATCAATCCCCTTCAAAATGTAGCCCTGCAACAAATAGTGGCAAGATTCCCCAGTGCAGATCAAAATATAATTGGGAAATATTTAACAAAATGAATCATGCAATACAATATAGATAATGTTAAATTGTGGCTTTCTAAATCACTATGTAACCCACAAGGATCCATTTCTATTGGAATTTGACATCTAACACATGAAGTATTAGACAGTTCTTCCTTAGGAATAGGTGAAAATATCCTTTCCTGTAATTACCTTTCTTTTTCCTAACTCCACCCCCTGCATTAATATGTATCTGAGGCTACATTTGAACTCAAATCTTTCTGTCTCCAGATCCAGTTCTGTACCACCTACATATGAGCCACCTAGTTGCCTCACATTGCTTCATGTTACTTCCCAAATCTTTAACTTATTATTCAAATTCCTCTATAATTTATTACTGCCAAATCTTCCCATTAGCCAATTAGGTGGCTTAATTGATAGAGTGCTGAACTTGGTGAGGAAGATTCATCTTGAATTCAAATCTTGGACACTTACTAGCTGTGTGAACCTAGAAAAATAACTTCACTTTGCTTTAGTTTCCTCATCTATAAAATTAGTATTAATGGCAAGGGCAAAACAAGTCAGCATTTTTGAAAATAAAAAAGGGAGGGCTCACAGAGTCAGACATAATTAAAAACCATTAATTTTTCCATTAGTTCATGTTGTTCTTCTCCTGGTGCCCTGTTCTACAATGAACGAAACTAAGCTTATTCATTATCTCACAAAAGTATCTTCTACTCACCCACTGCTTTGCTTGTTTAATGTCTAATATAACCATCTTGTTTACCCTTCCTTCTCCTTTTCTCTCCCTCATAAATTAAATCTAGTTAATTTCTAGTTATTTTTTAATGCTCAGATTAAATGCTTCCTTTTCCAGAAAGATTTCTCTGACCACACTATTAACACCCTCACCCTTATTGCTTATAGTAAGATAGTGCTTTTCTTCCTCTGGATCTCTTACAGCATCCTGCTCTTCTCTTCTTCACTTATCAGGTTCTACTTTTATTATAGTCATTTTTGCATGTGTTATGAGCAAAGAGAGTATCTTATTCATCCTCTTGTACTGGGTGTGCAAAGGCTTGATAAATCTTGACTTCTCTACTGTCTCCTAAACAAGATGGGTATTACTTAGACACCTATGATGTGACTTTTTCCTTTTCGAGGTCCATGATTATAGAGCAGCAGTGAGGATCACTGATACTTAAGAATAAAAGTTTGGAATCATTCCCTTTAAGTGGAGAAATACAGTCATAGAGTTTTCATGTCTCATTCTCTCCCAGTTTTCCTCTTGTCTAGACATTTTCTTTTACTCAATCATTATCCATGCCATACTAAGAACTCTGTGATGAAATTCTTCTCCTCTTCCTCCTGCTCCTCCTCCTCCTCCTGCTCCTCCTCCTCCTCCTCTTCCTCCTCCTCCTCCTCTTCCTCCTCTTCCTCCTCTTCCTCCTCCTCCTCCTCTTCCTCCTCCTCCTCCTCCTCTTCCTCCTCCTCCTCCTCCTCTTCCTCCTCCTCCTCCTCTTCTTCCTCTTCCTTCTTTCTACTTCTCCCCATATATAAAATATATAATGTCTTACATTTATGTCCATTACATATGATACTATAGTCAAATAAATGAAGTAAAAAATGTTTTGAGACACAATGTAGTTTATAGAGGATAAGAGAATTGGAAATTGTTTAAGATTAATTCTGAAAAGGCTATATGGAAAGTTATACAAATACAATTCTGAGAAAAATTGTATTCCTGGTACTGAGGACATAAATTCTCTGAGATGTCTTCTAGATTTTTTTGCTCCTCATTACTACTAGTAAATTTCTCAGATATGAATTCAGTATTACAATCATTTTTTCCACAGTTTTCCTATAAGCCCAGAGATTTTTGGTGGATACACAAACATGGATATCAAAGGATTACAGACATAGAGCTGAAAGTGATAAGTAGAAGTATTTAATTCAACTCTGGATTTTTTATAAGTGGGGAAATTGAGTTTCATAAAAGTTGAGTAATTTGGCTAGGGTCACAAGGATGCAAAAGCACAAAAGCATAGTCTGAGGACCTGGATTCAAATCCCACTTCCTACCTGTATAATTGTGAAAAAGTCTCTTAAACTTCTTTCATGCCTGTTGGTCCAGATCAAAGAAACAGGAGAGGAAATTTCACAAGAGTACATTAAAAACTGCCTGGACAAAAAGAAAGATTAAATGAGGAGAGTAGAGGAAAAAAGTTATTGTTATTGTTTCAAATAGCATGGACTTATAGTAAGAAACTGAAAACTTTTACTGAAGTTTGTTCTCTGTAACAATCTCATAACTTTTATTTTTCTTTAATTATCTTTAATGATGAGCTCATTTTTTAAATGTAGAGGAAGTAATAAAAACTGCTATCCTATATTCACTTTCTTTTTTTTTAATGTTAACTTAATTTTTACATTATATTTGTGCATTCATTTTAACATATTTTCATATGAGTCATGGGGGGATCAGAACAAAAGGAAAAAAACAAAAGAAAAAAAAAAGATGAAAATGGTATGTGTGTTTCAACCTGCATTGAGTCTTCATTATTCTTTCCCTGGATGCAGATGGCATTTTCCTACCAACATTTTTTAGCATTACCTTGGATCATTGAATTGCTGAGAAGAGCTAAGTCTGTCATAGTTGATGATTATACAATCTTGCTGTTGCTGGGTACAATGTTTTTCTGGTCCTTCTTCCTTTACTCAACTTTATTTCATGTAAGTCTCTCCAAACTTTTCTGAAATCAGCCTGTTTATCATTTCTTATAGAACAATAATATTCCATTACATTCATGTATCATAATGTATTTAATCTTTCTCCAATTAATGGACATTCACTCAATTTTTAGTTCTTTGTCACCACAAAAAGAGGTGCTGCAGACATTTTTGCACATGTCCTACACTCATTTTCAACCAATAATATTCACTTGCATGTTATGGCATCACTTTCCTTATGTCATGGTCCTCTTCAAAAATGAAGGACAAATAACAACAACCAATAAGAAGAAAATGATTGATGAAATAGAAATTTTGAACTCTTTTTTTTTAGGTTAAACATCTTTAATTCTTTCAAACACATTTCTTTTTTTAATTAAAGTTTTTATTTTCAAACATATGCATGGATAATTTTCAACATTGACCCTTGCAAAACCTTGTGTTCCAAATTTTCCTTCTTCCTCCCTCCCCCCCTCCCCAAAATGACAAGTAATCCAATATATGTTTAACATATTTTTTTAAAAATCAAATCCAATATATGTATGCATATTTATACAATTATCTTGTTGCACAAGAAAAATCAGATCAAAAAGGGAAAAAATGAGAAAGAAAGCAAAATGTAAGCAAACAAGAGTGAAAATACTATGTTGTGATCCACACTCAGTTCCCACAATCCTCTCTCTGCATGTAGATGACTCTCTTCACCACAAGACCATTGAAAATTATCTGAATCACCTCATTGTTGAAAAGAGCCATGTCCATCAGAATTAATCATTGTATAATCTTGCTGTTGCCACATATAATGATCTCCTGGTTCTGTTCATTTCATTCAGCATCAGTTCATGTAAGTCTCTCCAGACCTCTCTGGAATCATCCTGCTGATTGTTTCTTATAGAACAATAATATTCCATAACATTCATATACCATAACTTATTCAATCATTCTCCAACTGATGGGCATCCACTCAGCCAAATATATTTCCATATTTGTCATGCTGCACAAGAAAAATCAGACCAAAAGGTCTCTCTGGATGTATATGGGATTTTCCATCACAAATCTACTGGAATTTTGTTGAACCACCTCATTTTCAAAAAGAGCCAAATTCAAAATGATAAATTCTTGACAGGGTCAAGTGACCACCCTATCATAGAACTGGTGGTAGAAGAGAGGAGAAAAATTAGGAACTCTAACAGGTATCTTTTATTTGGAGAGAAGAACTTTTGAAGTGTTCAGGTGAGATCCAATAACTTAGTATCATAAAATGAACTTGGTTCAAGAGAAACAGGAAGCTCTCAAAAAAAAAAAAAAAAAAAAGAAATGGGAAAAAGAAATTCAGAACATTCCAGTTTGTTTCTCTGGATAAGGAGGAAAAGGAAGAGTTATCTAAAGAGACTGATGTGATTGCACAGAAAAGTCATCAACCACTTCAGATTTTAAGAGGACAGATACAGAGGATGGAAGCCAGGGCAGGTGACTAAAGATGAATACAAATGAGTACCAGCAAAAGTCCAATTTATCTGAGGCTGGTGATGAATGCTAAGGATAAGAAAAAGCGTTTGTTTATTTCTGTTAGAAGCAAGTAGAATCTCAGTAAAGCAATAGAACCACTACTCAAAATAGATGGCATAAAGATAATGGGATCAATGGGTGAAGGCTGGATGGATTAACACTTAGAATATTAGATTTATAGCTGGAAGACACAGTATTATTTTTGGGATTTGAATTCTGTTCCTTTGTTCTAAAACTTAGCTTTTTAGTATATTGGGAGAATAAACAAATCCTTGTGTGATTATAAAACCTAGAGATGAAAAATATGTTAAAGACCAACTAGTATTCATGTCTAATGCTATAAATTAAGAAATATAGCCAAAGATAGGTTAAGGGATCCAGTATCACCTAAGTGTCAGAGGCAGGAAGATCTCAGTCTAAATCAAGGTGCTATAAAAACTGTAAGCATAATGGGTCAATAGCAATTTAGAGAGAAGGATGGGAGGAGTATTTCTTGAATGTGTACATGGCCCTGTGTTGTTCTACATTTTTAAACAAATGAGTAACTCACATTAAATAGCATTTTAATGTCTGCATAGCACTTTTCCTTCAAAGAAGCTATGAAATAAGGAAATAAAGTTTTGTACTCATTTTATAAATAAGAAAATAGTCTCCAAGAAATTAACTTATCTGTCCATTAAATGTTTTGCATAACTTCACATGTGTTTTCTTAATATGGGATGAGGGTGGGGATAAGGGAGAGAATCTGGAACTCAAACCTTTAAAAAAAAAAAAATGTAAAAATTGTTTCAAATGTAATTGGTGAAAAACAAAATATTAAATATTTTAAAACAATTATCTGCCCATTATCACAAATATTAAAATTGTTCCTGGTTTCAAATTCAATACTTGTCTTTGACTCCTATTACTTCATAATATTCCTAGATGAAGACAAAGCAAGTAAAACTGACAAATTTGCTTCCACAAAACTAAAAGGAAGGTATATAAACTAGCCAGGTGGCACAATGTATAAAGGACTGAATTGAGAAGGAGGAAGAACTAAATTCAAATCTTGCCTTATACAGTTATTAATTGTTTAAACCTAGACAAGTTACTTAATTTTTCCTGACCTCAATTTCTTTATTTGTAAAATGAGGATAATGTTAGCACACTTCACTACTTTATATCTCTCAGACTAATTAAGATGACAGAAAAAGATAATGATAAATATTAAGGGGATGTGGGAAAACTGGGACACTGATACATTGTTGGTGAAGTTGTGAAGTAATCCAACCATTCTGCAGAGCAATTTGAAACTATGCTCTAAACTGTGCATCAAATACTTTGATCCAGCCATGTCTCTAGTGGATTTACATCCCAAAGAGATCATAAAAGACCCACATGTACAAAAATGTTTTTGAGGTGGCAAAAAACTGGAAATTGAGTGGATGCCCATCAATTTGGGGAATAGCTGAAAAAGTTATGGCATATAAATGTAATGCAATGTTATTGTTCTATAAGAAACAATTAACAGGATGATTTCAGAAAGGCCCAGAGAGACTTATATGAATTAATAGTGAATGAAGTAGAACCAGGAGAACATTGTACATAGCAACAACAAGATTAAGTGATTGTAAACATTAATGGACTTGGCTCTTTTTAACAATGAGTTGATTCAAGGCAATTCCAATAGACATGATGGGAAAAAAAAAATCTGCATCCAGAGAGATAATGGAGAAATAATGTTAATCAAAACATAGTATTTTCATCTTTTGTTGTTATTGTTTGCTTTGTTTTTTTCCCCCTTTTGATCTGACTTTTCTTGTGCAGCATGACAAATACGGAAATATGTTTAGAAGAATAACATGTCTAACCTATGTTGGATTGCTTGCTGTCTTAAGGAGGGGGCAGGGAAGAGAGAGGGAGGAAAATTTGGAATGCAAGGTTTTACAAAAGTGAATGTTGAAAAATACCTTTTCATGTATTTGGAAAAATAAAATACAATTAAAATAAAATAATAGCACACCCTCAAAAGTTTTTGTGAGGATCAAATAAAATAAATTAAGTTTTGCATGAATACTAGTGGGTTTGATGATTAGGGTTAGGATCTAAAAACATTTCAACAATTTAAGATTATGCCCTTAATTTAATAGAGAAAAATTTAATTTGGATAAATTAATTGGAAAAATTAGATGAAATTCTGCATTTTAACAAAAAATTTCACAAGTACAAGATAGATATATTGAGTTTTAAATGCCTATATAATAGGAATATGAATATATCTAGGAGACAATTAGTGATGTGGAATGCAAATCAAGAACCAGATATATAGATTTGAATACCCCACAGAAGTTATATTATATTGTCTTCCTTTATGTATTCTTTGGAGTTATTTGGTTTTTATAATAATCAAAATGACTTATCTATTCAAAGTTGTTTTTAAAATAGTTCCTGCTACTGTTTACAATGTTCTCTTGCTTTTGCTCATTTTGTTCTTCATTATTTCCTGCATCTATCCATGTTTTTGTCTAAGATCATCAATAATCCATCAGTCAGTCAATTAACATTTTTTAAATGTCTATTATATGCTAAGCACTATACATCAGATTTTCACAATCCTGTCTCCAAAAAAACATCTTTTAATCACTGCAACTCCCATCTTGAACTCCAACCTCCCACTGCTTGTCTCTCAGTGGTACATTACAAAAATAATAATAATAATGTGGGAAAGAGGAAAGAAGCTGGCAGTGGCCCTTTAGGTCTCTTACTGTGCTAGGGCTTGTTAGGAATCACAAGATAATGTGTCATGAAGCTTCACGCTGCTGTGACTTTTATCTCTCCTGCATTTAAGGGTCCTCAAGGCCCTGCAAAATCTTGTCTACAGCCAGTACAGAAGATTCCCAAGGCCAGTTAATAAATCTCTCCAGCACTCCTATAAGCCCAAATGACTCTCTTTTTCTTTCCTCACAGCCTAAAGGCAAAGAACAAAACTACTTCACATGGTGAGATAAACAAATAACCTATTAGGAATCAGGAGAGTAGAAAATTTGGTGGTTTAAACCTTTTAGTTAAAGAAGAGGAAACATGACTCTTGCTATAAAGAAGACTGAGGAAGGTGGAGTGGTACCATAAAAAGAGACTGAACTGAGATCATAGAATCTGAATTCAAATCCTAGCTCTTCCATTTACAATCTATGTGACCTTAGAAAAGTCACAATGCCTCTGACACTCAGTTCCCTCATCTGCCAAATCAAAAAAGGTAACCTGGGCCAAATCTGATTCAGGCTAGTCCAGTGGTTTAGACTTGGGATTAGAGCAAGATGAGAAATTTATAGACCATTCAAGTACAATAATGACATGGAAACAATATTTGGAAGATACAGCATTGGTTCTATTGGATGCAGCTGCCCTCACCTTATATTTAACATGATGATGTGTCAAGTCAGAAAGATATTTTGATTCACTTGGCAGGAAGATATCCTATCAACTTGAGAAACATCATCTACTATTCCTCTGGGTTTTCTACCTTAGATGATCAAGAGTCTATCAGAGGTTTTAAGTCCTAGAACTCTGAACCAAGTGAGTCTCATGGTTCAGTGTCATAAGAATGTCGGGGAGAGGGGAGAGGTGAGGAAGAGGGAAGAGGAGTATGCAAACTATAGTTGAATGAGTCTTGGCAGAGTAGCAGGGAAGTTCATTGATAAAGGGAGTTGATTAGAAAGTTCAAGATGGACTTTTTTGAGTTGACAGAGTCCTTAACTCCCCAACCTATCATATTCATGGAATGCCTCATCAGCCAATTTCCTCATAGTCAAATCTTATGAGCAGGGAGAGGGTTGGTCCCCATCTCTCCAGCTGAAACTTTGCAAGATTAGTCTGTGTCCTCAGACCAATCAAGAAACTTAGGGAAGAGGTGGGGTATTGTTTACCATTGTCAAGAAGTCCATTGAGAAAAGGAGGAGGTATTTTTTGTTTTTTGTTTTTTGTTTTTTTTTTTCTATTCTCACTAGGCAAGAGCTCACCAATCAGGAACAGCCTAGATAGGATCTTAGAAGTCATTCAAACTATACATTGCCTGTCATTTTATAGATAAGGAACCCACACCCAAAGAAATTAAGTGCCTTCTAATGCATTGTTGAAATGATCCAACCATTCTGGAAAGCAATATGGAACTATGACTAAAGGGCTACAAAACTGTGTACCTTTTGATCCAGCAGTGTCATTGTTGAGTCTGTATCCCAAAGTGATCATAAAAGAGGGAAAAGGACCCACATGTGCAAAAATGTTTATGGCAGCACCTTTTGTAGTGTCAAGGAACCTAGAAACTGAGTGGCTGCCCATCAGTTAGAGAATGGCTGAATAAGTTACGGTATATGAATATAATGAAATATTATTATTTTTTGAGAAATGATAAGCAGGATGATTTCAGAAAAGCCTGAAAGAGTTACATGAATCAGGAAAACATTGTATATAATAACAACAATATTATATGATGGTCAACTGTGATGGACTTGACTCTTCTCAACAATATGTTGATTCAAGGGAATGCCAATAGACTTGGGATGGAAAATGTCAATCACATTCAGAGAGAGAACTATGGAGATTGAACAGGGATAGAAGCATATCAATTTTATATTTTTGTTTGTTTTTCTCTTGTTTTGTTTTTCCCTTTTAGTATAATTTTGATCTGATCAAATTTTGACATTGGTTATTGTCTGAATTAATGAAAAGTATTATATATATATATATATATATATACATATATATATATATGGAAAAATAAAATACTGTTGAAAATTAGAAAGAAAACAAAAGAAATCAAATGCCTTGCCCATAATAATATGTGGCAAATCTCAAATTTGAACTCAGGTCCTATGGTGCCAAATCTGGTACTATTTTATTGTCAAATGTTGAAATGATTCTCAAAAGAAATGTCAGGACCTAAATCTCTGTTATTTCAATCCCTTCCTTCCCCTTCATGCATCCTTTTTCATATTCCAATGTTCTCTTTTATTCCCCTTTTTTCATTGTTCTTTCATGATGGTCAGAGTCTCATTTATTAAATAAAAAGTATATTCTAATAAAGATATTCAAGCTAAAATGTAATTTACTTTGTTGTTTCCTTCTCCCCTCTTTTGCTATCCTAATTAGGATTGTTGTTTTTCTTTATTATTATTTTCAAAGAGGATAAGTGGAAGAAGATGCAATTGCCCTCACCTTATATTTGCCATGATGATGTGTCAAGTCAGAAAGATATGTTGAGTCACTTGGCAGTGAGATGTCCTATTAACTTGAGAAACGTCATCTACTATTCCTCTGGGTTTTCTACCTTAGGTGATCAAGAATCCATCAGAGGTTCAAGTCCTAGAACTCTGAACCAAGTGAGTCTCATGGTTCAATGGCATAAGAATCTGTGTGGGAGAGGGGAGTGGTGAGGAAGAGGGAACAGGAGTATGCAAACTATAGCTGAATGAGTCTTGACAGAGTAGAATATTTGACCCAAAGGAAAAGTCTCATGTGATGGAATTTTAGACCTTATGATACAGGGGTAAGGGAGATATCTTTGGTATTATGGGAGTTTTTGCAGTGATTCTCAAGTTATGGCACCTACTTTGACAAAAATTGAGTCAATTTTATTCCAATTTAATAGAATACATAAAGAAGAAAGAGTTTTTAAACTGCAGAAAATAGGGACAGCTAGGTAGTGCAGTGGATAGAGCACCAACCCTGAACTCAGGAGGACCCGAATTCAAATCTGGTCTCAGACACTTTTTTTTTTTTTTTTTTTTTTTAGCAGTTGACCTGTTTTTTTTTTAATTTTATTTATAATTTTCTTGACAGTATGTATGCATGAGTAATTTTTTATAACATTATCCCTTGTATTCATTTTTCCAAATTATCCCCTCCCTCCCTCTATTCTCTCCCCTTGATGACAGGCAATCCCATACATTTTACATGTGTTACAATATAATCTAGATACAATATATGTGTGTAAATACCATTTTCTTGTTGCACATTAAATATTAGATTCCAAAGGTATAAGTAACCTGGGTAGATAGACAGTAGTGCTAACAATTTACATTCACTTCCCAGTGTTTCTTCTCTGGGTGTAGTTGTTTCTGTCCATCATTGATCAACTGGAAGTGAGTTGGATCTTCTTTATGTTGAAGATATCCACTTCCATCAGAATACATCTTCATACAACATTGACGTGTACAGCGATCTTTTGATTCTATTCATTTCACTCAGCATCAGTTGATGTAAGTCTCTCCAAGCCTCTCTGTATTCCTCCTGCTGGTCATTTCTTACAGAGCAATAATATTCCATAACCTTCATGTACCATAATTTACCCAACCATTCTCCAATTGATGGACATCCATTCATCTTCCAGTTTCTAGTCACTACAAAAAGGACTGCCACAAACATTTTGGCACACACAGGTCCCTTTCTCCTCTTTAGTATTTCTTTGGGATATAAGCCCAGTAACACTGCTGGATCAAAGGGTATGCACAGTTTGACAACTTTTTGGGCATAGTTCCAAATTGCTCTCTAGAATGGCTGAATTCTTTCACAACTCCACCAACAATGTATTAGTGTCCCAGTTTTTTCACATCCCCTCCAACATTCATCATTATTTGTTCCTGTCATCTTAGCCAATCTGACAGGTGTGTAGTGGTATCTCAGAGTTGTCTTAATTTGCATTTCTCTGATCAGTAGTGATTTGGAACATTCTTTCATATGAGTAGATATAATTTCAATTTCATCATCTGAGAATTGTCTGTTCATATCCTTTTGGTCTCAGACACTTAATACTTCCTAGCTGTGTGACCCCGGGCAAGTCACTTAACCCCAGCCTCAGGAAAAAAAAAATAAAATAAATAAAAATAAACTGCAGAAAATAAAATAAAATTTATTGACAGATAATCATAATAAGGACAAATATTGCAGATAGGCCTATGGTTTGATTTTTTTTAAAAAATTATTCTACCATACAGTATTGGTAGTATTGATTAAGAATTAAGAACATCATTAATTAGTGAGAAAAACCTGAGGCAGACTTTATAAAATGAACTATCCTGCTCCTGGTTTGCATATGATTATACTAAATACATGTTTTATTTTACAGAAAACAGGTGATAAACTATTTTTCCTAGAAAAGAATTAGCACAAAGATCAGATCAGTTGAATAATTCAGTCTCATCGTTTTGAAAACTTTCCATTTTGGGAAGTGATGAAATTTGAGAGTAAGACACATATTGCACATAAAGCTAGGAATCATGTAACCACCTTGATATTTAATCAGATTGTTTTAATGTTTCCTTAGACATGAGATTTAACCAAAGTGAGTGTTCTTTCCTTTGTTTCAGATCATCCTCTCTCATCCTGCATATCTTTTGTCTAGGTCATTCTATAAATTTTCTCACATATTCTGCTTAACTGTTAGGAGGCTTCTTTCTATGTCTTGGAACGTTCTGTGTTACTAGTTTAGTCTTTGTGATTGTCCTTTAATATTTTTCCTACTCAATTTTTGCTAAATGATCTGCCAAATTCCTTCTCTAAATACATATTTCTTGGATGATATCTTTCATGCTGCTTGATTTTCACACACAGTTCATTGTTGGCCATATATCTCAGCCTTCTTATGTCTGTTATGGATCTCCATTTCCCTTTGGTTCACTTTCAGTGTTTAATCTTCAGGTGGTTGTGTCCAATGACACACCACTATGTAGCACCATTTTTGGTATTAGGAGAATTCATTATCTTAGTAAAACCACTTTATAATTTCCCACATATAATTCAATAAATCAACAATCATTTGTCAAATCTTTATTATGTGCTAGATTCTATGCTAACCATTAAGAATTCAAAGATAATGGTGTAATAATTCTTGCCCTAGCCTTACCATTATCTGGGGAACAAGTATAAAAATAAATACATTATAAATTCAGGGAAGAAGTACTAGCAAATGAAGGGAAGACCAAGAAAGCATTTAACATGAATACCAGCTTGGGTTGGCTAGATGGCATCATGACGCACCGAACACAGTGCTTAGAATTAGGAAAAGTCATTTTCCTGAGTTCAAATCTGGCTTGAGACATTTATTAGCTGTAGACCCCTGGGCAAGTTCATTTACCCTGTTTTCTTCAGTTTCCTCATTGTAACATGAGCTGGAAAAGGAAATGGAAAAGCCATTCCAGTATCTTAGCCAAGAAAACCTCGAATGGGACTGTGTGTGTCTGGAAACCATTCAATAGGAAAAAAAAAAAAAAAAACAGCCTAGGGGAGGGGGAGTATAGGAGAAAGGATGTTATATGTGAAGGAAACCAAGGTCAATTTGATTGAACCATAGAGTATCTGAAGGACAATAAAATGTAATAAATATCTAAAGATAAGTAGAAATCAATTTGTGAAAAGCTTTCAATGCTAAAGTAGCTTGTCTTTGATCTTAGAGCTAAGAAACCAATGGAATTTATTGAATAGGGAAGTAGTATCATCACACCTGTGCTTTAGGAATATCACTTTTACAGTTGTTTGGAGAAAGTATTAGAGAGGAGGTATAGTTCAGGCAAGAAAGTCAATGATCAGTTCCTTATATAAGGCAAAATTAAAAGCAATTATTTGAAGTTTAAGTGAAAGAAACACTTCAGAAAGTTATGATGAGGAGTCAGGGGAAATTTTGACATAAGAATGTGAGAAAAAAAGGAAATCACATGATACAGAAACATATCACATGGAATAATTGTAACAATTGTAACAAAGAAGGCAAAAATTCTATGAGGGGGAGGGTGGTGGAGCCAAGATGGCAGGGTAAAAGCAGGAACTTGACAACTTTTTCCCCAGAACTCCTCCAAATTCCTTTAAATAATGACTCTAAACAAAATTTTCCTATCAAAACATCCAAAAAGATAGAAAAGAACATTTTCCAGCTAAAGATGACTCAGAAGGACAGCAGGAAAGGTCTGTGATACTAAGGTGGGATTCTAATAGGCAATCCTGGCTCAGGCCCCAGGCCAGCAAAGATAGAACTGGCCTTGGGCCTCTGAATCAGTGGCAGTACTGGCGGCTTCCAGACTTATCAGCCCAGAGACACCTAAAAGGACTTGAAAGGCCAGCAGGAAATGTCTATGGCAACAGGGTGCAGTGTGCAGTCCCAGTGCAGGCAGCCCCAGCTCAACCCCAGCTCTTTCTAAAAAGAAGAAGCAGGCTTAAAGACCTCTGAAATAGCAGCATCTTCTAGACCTCTCAGCCCAGAGACACCAAAGAGGACTTGGAAGGTCAGCAGGAAAGGTTTATCAATAGGGAGAGTGGGCCTTGAGAAACCAGCAAAGAAAAAGTAGGCATGGCCAGTGGTGGCAGCTTCTGGAGACCTGGGCCCATGGAGGTCTCTTTACTATCCCTGAGGAAGAACTGTGTTGCTTTAGCACATTAGAACTTACATCCACAATGGAGCAGGGACCCTCCTCACAATTCCAGGACAGAAAAGAGTTCTTGAGGTCGGATCGCTAGAAGGATCTCTGAAAGCAGCTGCACAAAACCCCTGAAGCTTGGGTCATGTAACTTCCATCCTAGAAACAGAACCCTTCCTTAACAAAGACTTAAAAGCCAAGTAATAGACTAAAGAAAATGACAGACAACAGAAAAAGTTTCTGACCATAGAAAGTTGCCATGGTGACATGGAAGATCAAAATACACTGAGAAGAAAATAACAAAGTCAAATAAGAATTGGTCTCAGGCTATGGAAGAGCTCAAAAGGGATTTTGAGAATCAAGTAAAAGAGAGAGAGAGAAAGAGAGAGAGAGAGAGAGAGAGAGAGAGAGAGAGAGAGAGAGAGAGAGAGAGAGAGAAGCAAAAAGAATTACCAAAAAATTGTAAAAAAGAATTCCTTAAAAAGTAAAAGTGATCAAATGGAAAGGGAAGTACAAAAGCTCACAAAGGAAAATAATTTCTTAAAAATTAGAATTGAACAAATGGAAACTAATGACTTTATGAGAAATCAAAACCCCAAAAATGAAAAAATGAAAAAAATGTGAAATATCTCACTGGAAAAACAACTAACCTGAAAATTAGGTCCAGGAGAGATCATTTAAAAAGTATTAGTCTACCTGAAAATCCTAATAAAAAAAAATAAATAAATAAAACCTAGACATCATCTTTCAAGTAATTATCAAAAAATCTGTCTTGATTGTCTAGAATAAGAGAGTAAAATAGAAAATGAAAGAATCTGCTGATCATCTCCTGAAAGATATCCCAAAATGAAAACTCCCAGAAATATTATAACCAAATTCCAGAACTCCCAGGTCAAGAAAGAATCCAGAAAAAAAAAAAAGGAAAAAAAAACAAAACACTTCAAGTATAGTGGAGCTATAGTCAGGATAACACAAGATTCAGCAGCTTCCACATTAAAAAAAAAAAAATCAGAAGACTTGGAAAGCAATGAAGCTAGGATTGCAACAAAGAATCATCTATCCAGTCAAATTGAATATAATCTTTCAGAGGAAAAAGTGGAAATTCAATGAAATAGAGGATTTCCAAGCATTTGTGATGAAAATACCAGAGTTGAATAGAAAACTTGATTTTCAAATACAAGACTGGGAAGAAACATAAAGAGGTAATTAGGAAACTGATATGATAAGGGATTTAATAAGATTTATCTGTTTACATTCCTACTTAGGCAGATGATATGTCTACTTCATAATAACTTTCTTATTGTTGGGGTAGTTAGAAGGGATAAATATAAACATAGGGCACAGTTGTGATTTGAATATGAAGTGATAATTTTTTTTAAAAAATTAAATTAAGGATTGAGACTAGGAGAACAGGAAAGGAAAAGTGAAATGGTGTGAATTATCTTCCATAAAAAGAGGCAAGAAAAAGCTCTTGCAGTAGAAAAAAACAGGGATGGGAGGATAAGTGAATAGACCTTATTTTCATCAGAACTGGCCCAAAGAAGAAATAACATATACATTCAATATGGGTATAGAAATCCAAGTAATTCAGCAGGAAAATAGGAGGGATATAGTTTATAGAAAGGGAAGGAGAGTGATAGAAGAGAAAGCATATCGGGGAAGATATGCAAAGATGCAAAGATATGGTCAGTAGCAAAATATTTTTGAGGAGAGATAGGGTAAAAGGAGAGAGCATAGAATATATAGGGGGATACAGTTAACAATAATAATTATAAAAAGAATTTTGAAGCAAGTTTCTCTGGTAAGACCTAATTTTTCAAACATAAAGGTAACTAAGTCAAATTTATAAGAAAAAAGAGCCATGGCACAATTGTTAAGTGATCAAAACATATGAACTATGCTCAAAGGGCTATAAAATCATGTATATCCTTTGATTTAACAATACCACTACTGGGCATGAATTCAAAAGATTTTTTTTTTGGAAAAAAGGAAAAGGACCTATATGTACAAAAATATTTATAGTAGCTCTGTCCTTAGAGGAAAAAAAATTGAAAATTGAGAGGATATCCATCAACTGGGAAATGGCTGAATAAACTGTAGTATTTGATTATGATGGAATATTATTGTTCTATGGGAAATAATGAGCAGGATGCTCTCAGAAAAACCTGAAAAAATCTTCCATGAATACAAGCAAAGTAAAAGGTACTGTATACAAAATAATAGCAATATTATGAGATAATCAGTTTTGAATAACTTTGCTTTTCTTAGCAATAAAATGATCCAGACTCTGAAAAATTCTGACCATACCCAGAGAAGAAACTGATTGTGTGTGAATACAGAGTGAAACATTCTCCCTCTCCCTCTCCATTTTTCTTGTTGGTTTTTTTTTCTTTTGCTATTTTTAGGGGAGAAATCTATGTTTTCTTTTCACAAAATGACTTTTATTGAAATATTTTGCATAACTTCACATGTGCTTTCTTATTGGGGTTTAGGACTGAGAATAAGGAAGAGAATCTAGAGATCAAAGTTTTAAAAACAAATGTAAAAATTTGTTTTAAATGTAACTGGAAAAATAAAAATATTAAATAAAAAATTGCCATGGGAAAATGTTGTGGAGAAAAGCAAAGGATGTTAAGGATGGTTGAGATTGACCCCCTCCTATTTATTATCAGTAAGAAAACTGAGGCTCAGTAAAATGCAGGGGCAAAATGCATAACCAGGTCCTTGTACTTTAAATTCAGTGCTTTGCTTTTTTTCCCCTTATGCCTATGCCTATCAAGAAATTTAATACAGAAAAAAATGAAATATCCCCATATTACATCACAATGGAAAACTCAAAAATAACAGGATTCAAGAAAGATTATCAACATAAAGCAACGCCATAACATAAGAAATTGATTAAAAAAAAAAAAAAAGATTGAGAAGGTTTAAAGGATATAAGAACCAGCATAGAACCAACAAATTAAAAATTGGATCCTTTTTCTGGATCCAAATTGTTCTATTCCCCTAAGTAAGAATAGCTTTAGTGGTTTCTTATTTTCTTTTTAAAAAATTGAAATTTCTCACTTAGTCATTTTAGATTAACTGTCCCAAATCAATCTTTTCAAATTCTTTCCAGTGTTTATATCAGATAGAACCTTAATGGATAGCTAAAATTTTGATAGCAAAAAAAGAGATGGATGAAGGCATTTCAAGGAAAATAATTCCTCAGTAAAGGAATGTTATGATGCTTGTGACAATGCAAAAATGATACAGGCTATAGTACAGCATACATATTGTTGAGTAAGCATAAATAAGGCTGCATGTGTGGATTAGGAACAGATGATAGAGAGTCTTGAAAGTGAGGCAAAGAAATCTGGACTTTCTGCAGGGAGAGAAAATAAATCTAGACATAGGGTAATGAATATGAATATGAGCTAGAACAGAAGGGGGAAGAGATAGAAAAAGATGAAACAAGATCCACTTCAAAGAAAGAATTGACAAGATTTGGTGGAAAACTAAAGAGGGGAGAGTAGGAAAGATCAAACATGACTCCAAGTAAACTGATGGTATGCCCACCAATTGGGAAATGACTCAACAAGGTATGGCATATGATTGTGATGAAATATTATTGCACTATAAGCATTGATGAATAGGATGTTCTCAGTAAAATCTGGAAAGACTTATATGAACTGCTGCAAATTGAAATAAATAGAATCAGTAGAATATTGTACATAGTAACAGCAATATTGTATGATGAAGAACTATAATGACTTAGTTATTCTCAGCAATACAATGATCCAAGGTAATCCCAAAGGACTAATGATGAAGCATACTATCTGCCTCCAGAGGAAAAAAAATGATACTGTTTGAATACAGACTGAAGCATGCCATTTTTCATTTTCTTTCTTTTATTCTTCTTGTGAAAAATGAATTCTATGAAAATGTTTTACATGATTGCACATGTATAGCTTATATCTTATTCCTTACTATCTCAGATAGAGAGTAGGGACTGAATGAAGGAATAGAAATTGGAACCCAAAATATAAAAAAAAATGTTTAAAATGTATTTTAACATGCAACTGAGGGAAAATATATTAAATAATTGGCCCCCCAAAAAAGTGACTTCAATGGTCTTTAAGACTTCTAAGTGACTTCTTAGTCTTTAAGAATGATGTTACCAGTGACAAGAAACCTAGCTTGATGAATGGCTATATGTGCCTTTTATAGGGACATGTAGAGACAGTAATGCAAAAGTGCTAGCATTTATGAAGGATTTACTATGTGCCAAGCACTGTATTAAGCATTGGGTATACAGATAAAAGCAAAAGGAAAGGAGGAAATATATCTTCATGGGGATATAATGTCACAATCCAGAAGGCCAGAATTGGATCTGGGAGGGGAATAAAGTTTGTCCAAACTGGGCCTCTCCCCAAAGCAGAGAAGGAAGGGGTTTGGCATAGCAGAGAGACGTTGCAAGTGAAGAAGCTGCAAGGACAGATGGATGTTACAGAATAAGGAGGCCCCGCATACTGAGGGAAGTGTCTCATAAGGTATGCTGGAAAAATTCAGAAAATCAGAATGACTTTCTTTTGAATCCTGGAAAAGAAAAGGTCTTAGAAAGAAAGTGAGACAGGAGAAGAACTGATTCTTCAAATCATTTACCTTTTCAAGAAAATTCTATTTTTTTAATATAAAGTCTTTCAGTGATTTTTCCATATAGACTGTAAAATTGAATGAATATTAACAAAATGAAGATACTGATGATGATCACAAGGAGCTCTGAATATCAATTTCTTTTGACACCTTGCTTTGAATCTCCTTAATTGTATATGCTTATGTGTGTGTATTCTCTTTTAAAGAAAAGAAAGAAAAATTATATAACACTTCAGTTTGAATTTGTGTTTTTAGTTGAGAAATCAAATATATGACACAAGTATGTGGTTATATTTTTAACTAGGAAATAAATTTGTAAAATATAAAACAGCAACTATATCAAATACAAAATATTTTGTTTGATTTTAAAGCCCTTCATCATGTGTTCTCTTTCTATCTTTCCAGGCTTTTTATTTTAACTACACTATGAACCAGTGACAGTGGCCTGTTTTCTGATGCTCACGTATGATATGCCATTTTCCAAATCTATAATTTAACTGGCCTCAGTATACCTTCTCCCATTCCCATCTGTTTTCATCTCACTTCTCACTCCCCACCTCCCCCCACTTCTCTACTTCCTTCAAATCTCAACAAAAATCCCATCTTCTGCAAAAAAAATCTTTCCTGATCCCCTTCAATAATAATGCCTTATCTCTGAGATTTTCTCTTATTAATCCTGTATATATCTTGTTTGTACATAGTCATTTACAAGTTGTCTCCTCTATTAGAGCATGAACTCTTTGGGGGCAGAAACTGTTTTTACCTTTATTTGTATTCTCCAATGCTTAGAATATAGTAAGCATTTAATAAATATTTGTTTACTTGAAACCTTCATCATCTAACTACACTATTCAATAGCTGTCACAGCTGGGGCAGACCACTATCCTAACTCATCATAACCCCAGGTCAAAAAGTTACTAGCCTTTATGTATTTCAGATTTCTCAAGATCAACTATTACATCTCCTTAATACTATTCCATATACAAATATTAGTAGTTATTTTTAAGCATTTCTTCAATTAACTGGATTTTTCTGTACTGTATCCATCAAGAGGCAAACCATTAAATAAAGACCTGAAATAAACATTTACTTTAAAATGAAACTTTCCCAGAATGCTCCAAGACCAAGTCAGATGTGTCTCAATGCTCTACATCTTCCATATATGTCTCTAATCTAATGGTAAAGAGAAATGATGCACAGAATGATTATAGTTCAGAAATAATGTCTATTTTCTCACTTTACAATAACTTTTAATAAGTGTTGAAAAGAGTTTTCTGGCTAGCTCCAGTTTTGTGCACTCATTCATTCATTTGCACAAAGGCAGTATTCCCATCTTACCATTATCTATCTCTAGAAATAATATTGTAAAGTATTTGCATAGGAACAAATTCATAATTAGACATTATATTTCCAACCAAGAAGGTAGCAGTTAACAAATCATGAATATAACTACAAATGTGTTATGAGGGGGAAAAAAAGCAAAGGTATCAACTATAAACCACTATAATCATTGAAATTAGTACAATTATGTTTAGGGTTTTATAAAACAGGCACAAATATGCTATAGGGCAAAGGTGTCAAAATGAAATAAAAAAATGTATCCCTGAACTGCTAATTGACTTAGAAAATCATCGATTATCATTATCTATGTTTTATTGTATTTTAAAATTTTTATTTTGTTAAATATTCCTCAATTAAAGTTATTTATTTATCAATCTATTTATTTGATTATTGGATATATGGAACACTTAATGAATTTTTATATAATCTTTGCACAGGAATCATACTAATATTTTTTCCTATTTTAAAATATGTACTAGCAAAGTATAAATAACCACCCACAACCCCCAATAACAATCTAATCTGATTCAGGCACTATGCAAGAGTTTTGAGCTTAAGTTTAACATTTCTGAGAAATGTGTGAAAATTATAAAAATTATGATGAATCTCAAATGGATTTACTGTAGAGGGCCTCAGATAGTGGGTGAACTCTGGGTAAGGTATAAGATCCTTCAGCCCAGATGGAACCTGCTGACAATATCTGGTTCTCTTCCCTGTCTCCCTTTGTTCCTCTTACCCTTCCTGAGAAGTCAAGGAGAGTTTGACCACCTGTGTTCTACTTGAAGCAAGGGATATTTACTGTAAAGATGCATTTACATATCAATAGCAGGGTGCTTATAGTTAGCTCCTTTCAGTACTCTCTACAACAATGTTAATTGTTCATCTAGTAGAATTTTTGTCCCTACATTCCCATAAGTTCTTTACAAGGGATCTATTAAATGTTCTGGCTTAAAAGACAATAATTGGTTGGTCCTAAAATGGGAAAAAATTCAAGATATAATTTTCTTGATCCAGCTGATAGATGGTCCTTGGCTATGCTTATATGACATCCCAGTTTTTAGGGGCAGAAACTGGTCACCGGCCTTCTTAATGTTTTTCCACTCAGGAGAGTGGAAAATACTGGAGAAATTTGTATGTGACCTTAGGTATATAAAATAAACCAAATATATATATATATATATATATACATATATATATATATATATATATATACATAAATATAAATAAAATATATAAAATAAACCAAACATTTCATAAGAAATCATAATTTCATGACCCCCCACATTCAGTTACAAGACCTATAAGAGATTGATTATAAAGCAAAATTTATGAAGCTGGGACTTAGAGAGCTTAAAAGATTTCATCCATACACGGTCAATATTCATCACACTTGGTGAAGACTAAAGAACACATAATTCCTTCTGGCTAGTTTTTGTCCATGTGGATGTCAGGCAGGTCTATCTAGCTTAATTTAGTGCTACTGTATAATTTTTACATGTTATGGCTAAATAAATATCTTGTTAACTGTTTATGATTTATGAGTACCTCATTTCATTCCAAAATCAATCCTGATCTTATAGGATATAAATATCAGGCTTTCCCTAATATGACCTTAACAACCCATCTTTTCTTCTTATGATACATTTCTTTTGTAACAGGATTTTTTAACCTCAAGTCTGGAATTTGTTTGTTTTTCATTCTGATAGAAATATATAAATATAATAGATTTCCTTTATAAGCTTGTGTATTTTATTTTATACATTCAAAAATATTATTCTAAGAAAAGGGTCTATACTTCACCGAAAACCAAATAGGTCCATGTCACATAAAAAGGTTAAGCACCCATGGTGTATGACATTTTTCACTCCTATTCTTCAGAATTGCTTTTTGGTTATACATTGGAGCTTATTCACACTCCTCATGTACCTACATGTGATATTTATTTTTAAATTTTTCATTCTGTGTTTTGCTGCCATATAACAACTTTATTTTCACAAGAAGCCTAAGAACATTAAAGGAGTGTCATAGTTTCCTGACAACAATGAAGCCTGTTTTACCTCTTCTGTCCAACTGCGGACCCATCTCATTGTCCATTTTTATTGGAAATCTCAGATACACATATTGTCAGAGAAGTGTTAGAGGTTGTGCTTCCAAAAGCATAATCTGGGCAATGTAAATTCTTTATCCATTTGACCATTGCAGGGTGTATGGTCAGCCCAAGATATTTTGAGTGATTTCAGATCTTTTTCAGGATACTCTCTAATATTCCATGGATTGATACAATATCATCAGGACCTCACCACTCATAGAAAATCCCTTTTCAACTTGGACATAATGCTGCAAATTCATCAAATTGTTTAATATCTTTTGTGAACATATATCTCTCCCTTACTTCTGTCTGGATGATGTTTATAGTCAAAGTAGTTTTTGCAAAGTTTTACTGCTGTTATTTTATCCTTCAAGGAATCTCAAATAATTTTGACATGTGGATGATCAATACTTTGTTATAAAAGAAATTTCAAAACAGCATTTTGTTATATCAAATCATTTTTAAGTAACAAACAAGAAAAACTGCCACATCTATTTTTCTATATGTTTTAGTTTATTAAAAATGGTCATCTTTTAAGTTATTATTATTATTATTGTTACAAAACCTTGTTCATTTGTTACAAAGATCTTTATTAAGAATACCTTTAATTTTTGTATAGGTGGATCTCAAAGACTTTATTCAGATTCCAGAATAAGTATATATTTTATAAGTCATATTTTGGCATTAATAAGATTTTTGCATGTTTTTCCTAAGTCTTCCACTGTATTCAGGGCCAATCCAAGTAAACTTGATCTATAGCTTGCCACTGGACCCAGACCACTCCAAAAAAGAAAGTAAGGTTGGTGACTTTGCATAACCCTTCCTCATTTAAATTCAATTCATTTCCCTGTCATAGTGTCATACATTTTCCCTCCCCTCCCCACCCCATTTCCCTACTGATAGACATTCATTCAATTTCCAGTATCTTGTCACTACAAACAAGGGCTGCTACATTATTTTTGCACATGTGAGTCCCTTTCCCTCCCTTATATTCTCTTCAGGATGCAAGCCCAGTAGAAACACTGCTGGATCAAAAGGTAGCACAGTTTCATAACCCTTGAGGCATAGTTCCAAATTGCTTTACAGAATGTTTAGATCATTTCACAACTGTACCAAAAATGCATTAGTGTTCCACTTTCCCTATATCCCCTCCAAAATTTATCATTATCTTTTCCTCTCATCTTGGCCAATCTGAGAGGTAGGTAGTGGTACCCATAAGATTTTTTTAATGAGCTTATTTTCTTATCTAGTATTGCCTTTGATTGACATTTCCCTCCATTTTCCAAGTAAGCCAGATATTTAGTAAGATGTTTTCTTTTAGTTTCCATGTTGTGACAATTAGTTTATATTGGTTAGATTTCTGTTCCAAATCATTGGAATTAATGTCATTTCTGTTGTCCATTTCTCACTTTTGACTTGTTAAATGCTCCTTTAAATAAATTTCAGTTGTTCTTTCAATTGAACATTTTATCTTTCCTGCTTTTTCTTCTTCTTCCTTTTCTGTTTTGTTTTATTCATTTACTAAGTCAGATTTTAACTCTACCACATTAATGGCATGATTAGAGAAAATTAGATAGCTGACTCAATAACACGTCTTCTTATCTGTTAAAATAAAACATTTATTTCTGTAAGTTATTTGCTACTTGCCAAATCCAGCATCTTCAGATTCTTTTCTCAAAGAAAGTGTTTATGAAATAAAGTTTTGAGATTTTCATGTAATACACAAATCTTTAGCATCACTCAATCTTACTGAATTATCTTTTCCTATATATTTTTCTCCATCTTTGTTTTCTCTCACTTTTGCATTGACAACTATTGTCAACAAAATGTCAGAGTGAATGATTTTATTTGAAAAGTCTTTCATAAAATTTCTCTACCACTTTGTTTTCATAAACTAATAGAAAAAAATATAGCCTTGCATTATTTACCACAAACAAAAACAAAAGACAGAAATAGTATATAATTTTCAAGATTGTCTTTTTGCAAATGCTTATTATTAATTCTCTGGTATGTGATTCATGAAAAAATCCCTGAGAATGACATACAGCATAGGGGATTGATACAGCTATGTTAATAGTCACTCCTCAATTGACAAGTCAGCAAAAAACACAAATAAACCATTTCCAACAAAAGAAATAGGATCTATCAATAATCATATAAATAATATAACATCACTTATAAGGAAAATGTAAATGAAAACATTTTGAAGGAGTTGTTGAAAAGTGTCCTTAACAGACTGTTAAGGAAGCCAAGAATTGTCCTAAAACATTTTGGAAAACAATTTGGAATTATGCAAAAAAAAAAATTACTCAATTATTCTCATTCTTTGACCAAATGATACAAATACTAAAAATGTATTCCAAGTAATCCAAAAAAGAAAGGTCACATATTCATCAATTATTTTCATAAAGAATATTTTAGCAAATAACACCTTGTAAAATTAAATATTTTATTTTAAAATAGTTCAAAAGATGTTATTGAGTCAACTGCCTAATTTTCTAAAGTCATGCCATTATATGTTAAAATCAGAATTTGTAAATAAATAAAACAAAAGAGAAAAGTAAGAAGAAAATAACAACAAAAAATTATTTGTAGCTTCACTTTAGTGATAGAAAAAAATGGAGTCTAAAGAGGGAAGGATGTTCATAAAATGGAAAATGCTAAAGAAATTGTGGTATAACATATTATTAATAGTATAAAATATCATAATGAGTTCAGAAATAGAAAGATTTGTATGAATTAATGCATAATGAATAAAACTGGAAGGAAAAAAATACAGATTAGTAAATGAAATACAAAAAACATTAGAATCCAGATAGATTTTTATGACCCACTATGTAGAAGATTGATAATGAAATGTACTTGTTTAGCAGGTGAATTATGGGGACAAAATATTATATATCTTATAAGAAATTCTGATTCAATTGCTTATTAGAAAATCTTCTAAGATAAGAGGACATGTCAGAAGAAATTGCAGTACAAGAAAGCATTTTTAAAATATTTTATATGTGGGATTCATGATAGAAAAATGACAGAATCAAAAAAGTTTGAAGCTGCAGTAGAGAGATCAGGTAAGAGATCCCTGGGCTCTCCTGGGCCCTTCTCCAGCCCCAAAACTGCCTTCCTGAGGCTTTCCATGGAGGAATCACTGTCAGATCTGGAGCTTCTGCTGAGCTAGAAAACCTTCTCAAACCTATGGAAATTATAGTGGAACAATTTGCCAGATGATTTGTGGAACACAGATGATACACAGTTTGCCTCACCACACAGTGTAAGCTGGCTGGAAAATGATGAAGAAAGTCATGGCTATCAGGTGCTTGTGCCCCAGCTAACCTGCCAACATCATCTATTGTTCCATCCCAAAAGGACTGTCCTGGGGATTTTGGCTTCAGTCTTGGATTTCTACCATGCAGAATGTCTGAGTCTGTCACTTGCTTGGACTCCCCTGAACTGAACAAGCTATTTTGTAAGATGGCGGAAACGTGCCCCATCCCACTCTGGATCCCCTCACCATCCCTGCTGGTGCCCTACTCAGCCACTATGACTATTCATAAGAAGTCAGAATATGTGACTGAGGTAAATGCTGACCCTCCCCCCAGTGAAAGATGTCTTGATCACATAGACACCCACAGCACCCCATTCAAAGGAAACCAACAGGCTGGGTACCTCAGTGATGTCACTGCCTTGTATCTTTAGTATTTGTATCATTTGGTCAGGGAATAAGAATGAGTGAGTAATTTTTTTTTCCATAATTCCAAATTATTTCTGTTCCTGGTTGCAGGCCCATTACTCTATCTACCAAGCCACCTAGTTCATTAGCACGCCTCTACAAGAGGGAGTTGTGCTATCTGAGAACAGTATTCTGAATTAGGAGCATTGAAATTGTAGAACTAGAACTAAGGGAAGGCCTTCTTGTTTTCAGGAAATTAAGTCCAGAGTGTGACTTAGTAGGGTCACAGAGAGTAAGTGAGAAACAGGATTTAAATCCAGAACTCCACAGGGAGGAGTATGTTTCCATTCTGCTATATTGCCTTTCTAAACTAGAGCCCTTGCTTACCACCATGATGGCTTCTTGTTACTGTGAAGTGTTTCTGCCATTTTTAGAAAGTGTGCACATTCACTTAGGTATATGTGACTAGGAAGATGAGGAAAGATGACTGGATGGATATGGTTACAATTATTATTTTTTTTTTGGTTTGTTTGTTTCTGAGGCAACTGAGGTTAAGTGATTTGCCCAAGGTCAATACAGCCAGGGAGTGTTGAGTATTAAGTGTTTGAGATCAAATTTGAACTCAGGTCCTCCTGAATTCAGGGCTGGTGCTCTATCCACTGCACTACCTAGCTGCCCCTACAATTGTAGGCTTTTTAATAGGTTGACACCAGGAATAAAATGAGCTGTCTTCTCCCCACTCTCCCTAGGAGTTAGTCTGAAATATCCATTGGAATGTGCTTTTACCGAAATGTTTCATACACTCTAGACTTTAGTTAGAGTCCATAGACCTTAGGGCCAGTGCAATTTTATTTTCACTCACACCCCGACTGAAATTTAGCATTTCCTAACTTTTTGAGAAGGGAGTCATAAATTTCACCAGATTACCAAAGGGGTTTGACCTAAAAATGGTTAAGAACCCCAGCTCTAGTCCCAGATTCTCAGGAACACATGAAGTAAACTGTTCCCTTTCCCCAACTCCAAATTCCTCCTTTCTCATTTTCCTCTCAAACTTTTATTTCCTTTTTTGTGTCTTTTCACTATTCCTATAGAATTTATTTTCAAATAAGAGTTAATACTAAAAAAAAAAATGAAAAATGACACAATCAAAAGGAATAAAGTGCTATATTCAGGAGACCCTGAATAAACCATTCTAGCCATTTAATCAGAAATTTCAGTCAAAGAACCTCCCACTTTCCCATCATTCTGGTTAATTCACATTTCACTATATTTAATAGCAGGAAGACATTCCAATATTCCACTCAAAGATCTAGCAAAAAATTGGAGCGGGTTCTTTGTATTATATGTGAACAGTTGCACATCCATAATTCATCTTCATTATCTTTTAACTTGTCACTTGGCCTGGTGTCCATGTCTTCTGAGATCCAACTTTTCGCGGAAATCAGCGGAACCACTTGCATCTCATTTAGAAAGGAAGCTAAGCAAGTGAAATCACATTTGCAGATAACTTTGTATGCAACATGGATGAAGTTAAGCTCTTACATTTAGCCTTAAGATTTGATGGGTAAATGGCAGGAGAAAAATAGAAATAGCATAGAAGAATCAGAATTTCTGAAACTCAATTGGGTTTTTAATGGAGGCAAATCAAAGAAGACAGGAGACCACAGGTGTGGTGATCTAGTAAACATAGATGTGGTCATCAAATATTCAAAATGTCATGTCACTATCCCAATTTTCTCTCACCCCAGGGTTTTCACAAGATCCTGTTGAACCAAGATGCTTTAGGAAAAGGAGGAATCTAGTTCATTTAATTTTTCCATTAATCTAGGCAATATTAAACCTTTCTTAATTCTGGAGTTGAAATGTTTCTAATTTTGGTATCTTATATATAGATTTCACTGACTGAAATAAAGTGAAGGCAATACAGCAGGTAAGAAGGAGTTGGACAGTAGTATATACTAAAGTCAACTCGAACTAGCTCACAAGAGATGATTGTTGAATTTTCCATGTGAGCATCTACTCCCCAATATTGGTAAGCATTACAAATAAGGGTATTATTTATCCTTTTTTCTGATTTTGAGAAAGATATGGGGAAATGTAAATAATGTAAATTATACTTTAAATTGTGTTTATTCAGTTGTTTTGAGACTTGTGGGGGAGTGGGGGAAGCAACTTAGGGTCACACAGCTATTAAGTTGTCTAAGATCAAGTTTGAACTCAGACTGTGGGACCAATGCTCTATCTATTGTGCCATTTAAAGATAATTTTTAAACATTTACCAGTATATCCCTGGTTAAAAGATCAGGTGCCAGTTAGTCCTAGCTTTACTTCTTAACAAGCCCTGTGAATTTTAAAAAAAAAAATGTGCTTCAGTGAGATGAAATCTTAATTTCCTCTGTCAAATTAAGAGCTTGAACTAGATAATTTCTAAGGGTTAGTCCTTCCCTAACACTCAGATTCTCTAAATATTTCACTGATATGTGAGGATTTTCTATGCCATCAGAGTCATCATTCTCAATAGTAACTCTCACAATTAAGGACTATGGATATCTATGTATTTGATGACATTGGGATATAATCTAAAAGTTGATCAGCATGATAAACAGAACTAGGAAAGACTTCTGAGGTCATTTAACCCAAATCTCATTTTCCTGAGGAGGGGACTAAGAACCTGGCAAATTAAATAATTTTCCCAAGATCACCAGCTAATAAGTAGCAGTACAAAGAGACAAATAGAGATTTGCTGATCTTGAATCTCGTGCTCTTCTTACTGCACCACACTCATGCATTATGCAGCTCCTTAATAGATACATTTACAAAAAAAACCCAAAAAAACAAAAACCAAAAAAAAAAACCACAAGTTCCTCTATTTTTCCCTGAAAATGGAGAACAGTATGATACCAAAGCATTATGCACACTAGAACTTACATAGCAACCAAAGCCTTAACAGGTCTTTGCTTTGTATCCTGATGAGAATTAGTAGGATAATTCTATTCATAGAATGGGACATCTGACCATGAATAGATATTAAACAAGAGAGAATCCAAAAGGTCTTTGGCCTTTAGGTTTAAAAGTAGTAAATTCAGTTCTCATGGACATTATCCTCGGAGAATGATGATCATCATGAGGAAAAATGGATACTATAATTTTACCTTAGCCTTGAATTAAATGCTATGGAGCGAGAACAGCTGTGACAGTGAATAATAAGGCAGACAATGTAAGAATGCTAGGCTTTTATTTACTATGCACCCTTTTATTCTTTAGATTACAAAATATGAAAATTAATGACAAAGCTAGTCATAGTAATGACAAAGTATAACAAAGCAAAATACCTTGTTAATCATGAGTTATCACACAATTTATAACATTTCAAGATAATCTCGAGGCATAATTAAATCTTCTCTTTTTTTCTTCTTTTCCTTTTTCCTTTTCATTCTTTTTCTTTTTGTCTATTTGAAATAGAAGTCAGTACCTGCTCAAATTAACATTCAATTAACTCAGGGTTGCTTAGGAAAAAAAAAAGTAAAAGACTCAAGCACATCTACTAAGGACAAGTCAATATTCAGCAATTGATTTGATAGATTAAGTTGCTCATAACAGTGGCCTTTTAAAAATTCTTTTTAAAAATACCTTGACTAAAGGGCATTGCTTGTTTCTGTCATTCTTTGTCCTCCCTCATCAATGTCAGATGCATTGGAAATCAAAGTCCTCTGGCATATGCTATATGATGCTATTCATGTTACTATGAATGCTGAAAACAAGTAATTATTTTTATGCCTTTCTAGTTTTTAAATTATTTTTGTAATATATTATTACTGTCACTGTTAGCAATTAGTTTGATTTTTCCATTATGAAGTCAAATATTGGGGTTTAACATCAAGCCATTTTCAACTTGATGAATATACTGTCAAGCCAAAAGATAATCACTTTTTAAATTAGACAAAATGAACTAAGTTATAAAGTTATTTGAATCATAAAACATTAGAGCTAGAAGAGATCTTAAAGATTATCCAATTCTAACTCCTCCCCTTCCTTTTCAGAATAAGATGCTGAGGCAAAAAGGGGCATTCATAAAGTAATAGATACAGAATTGATATAAACAAATCCATAACCATTTATCAAGCAACTACTGTGTGCTATGTACTAGGGATACAAGGACAAAAACTAAATAATCATGCTCTAGTGGAGTTTATATTTTTGAGGGGCAAACAATATGGTACTATTGTTGACGCTGTCTAAACTCATGATCCCATTTGAGGTTTTCTTGGAAAGGACCATTCCTTTTTCCATCTCATTTTAGAAATGAGGAATTGAAGTTAACAGGATATTAATTAACTTGTCCATTGTCACATAGCGAGGAAATCTCTGAGGCCAAATTTGAACTTATAAAGATGAATTTTTTCTGATTCCAAAGCCAATACTCTATCCACTGTCCACCTTGCTGCCTAAACTATATGTATGCATATAAGAAAATATAAACAAAATAAATTCGAGGAATTCAGGGTGTGAGAATGAACAGCAAAGGGAATCAAGATGCTTGAACTAATTTTTGAAAAAGTCTCAGAGACAGAGGAAAGGAGTGTGGAAGTCAGCTTGTGCAGAGACACAGAAATAGGAAATTTGAATTCCATGAGTGGGGAACAGCAAAGAGTTCAATTTGTCTGGACCATTGCTTCTCTGAAGAGGAAAAATGTATAACAAGCTTGGAAAGGAAGGCTGGAACTATATAGTAAAGGGTTTTAAATGCAGGCAATAGGAAACTGCTAGACCTTTTAAGCAGGGGACTAATATGGGCAATTCTATACCTTGACAAACATATAGATGATAGAATAGAGAGGGGAGAAAATGGAAGTAGGGATGATAATTAGGATGCCATTGTAATAGTACAGAAAAAGGGAGATAGGGGCCTGAAATAGAAAGAGACTTGCTGTGTGAGTGGAGAGAAAGGGAGAGTTATGAGATGTGATGGTACAATTAACAAGACCTAGCAATCGATTGGATATGGAAGGAACCTTACAGGACAGCTTGTCAAGCAGTGAATCAGCCAGTATTGTTTAAGTTATTTTGACTATGATAAATACCCAAATTAATTAAAAAGTACATGTGAAGAAAAATACTTTTTTACATCCAGAGAAATAACTGATAAATAATAGTATATATAAAATAATTTTACACATAACCTTTATGCATCTAATGGCAGAGTCTAGGGCAGAGAAGAGGAGGAAAAGAAAGAAAAAAAAAAAGAAATTTATGATAATTTTACTATATACTTAAAAGGTATATATATGCTATATATGTTCATAAGATTTTTAGTTTTGTGTATGTCCTTTAATATCATCTTTTTCTGTACTATGTTATAGAAATACTTGTTCTATTCCATAAATTAAAAATAAATAATTTAAGTGCCTACTATGAAACAGGTACCATGCTATGTTAAAAATGCAAAGAATTAAACAGTTACTTCTTGCAAGGAGTTTATATTTTAATGGGAAAAGCAACAATTATATTGTGTATATACACACATATGCACATATAAACACATATATGTATAGGTATGTATATATAAGTATGGATATTTACTGTTTGTGTGTATATGTGTGTGTGCATATGTATACACACATACAATCTAATTCTTGCCTCTTTCAGTAGAATATTAGCTCTTTGAAAGTAGGGATTGTTTTATTCTGTGTATGTGTGTTTATACATTTGTACATATGTAATATATAAACAAAACATTGATAAATACATTAAATATATACGATGTAGTGAATATTAGGTAGTTTAGGAGGAATAACACTTGCAGCTGGGGTGAAGAAGGGTGTCAACTTTATTACATTCACCAACTCTCTTCTCACTCACATTAAACTTTGTAATCTGCCTTCTGACTTCCTCATCACTCAGTTGAAACTGTTCTCTTCCAGAGTTATCACGTGATATCTTCATTTCTAAATCCTGTTTGTTTTTTTTCCCTCCTCACTTCCAATACTTTTCAACCTATCTGCTACATTCAACACTGCTGACTACCATCCTCATGGACTTTCTTTCCTCTCTGACGTTAAATGACTCCTTGGGGTAGCTAGATGGTCCCAATGAATAAAGCACCAGCCTTAAGTCAGGAGGACATGAATTCAAATCTGTCTTTAACATTTACTGGCTGTATGATCCTGAGCAAGTCACTTAGCCCCATTAGCCCCAATTGCATAGCAAAAAAAAAAAAAAAAAAAAAAAAAAAAAAAAGAATCACAAATAATACTCCTTTCCTCTTATTGACCTTCTATCTACATTCAATTATTCTTTTTTAGTCTTTTTTGCTGATTCATCATACACACACACCAAAGTGAGTTTTAATTCTGATTCTAACTATCTCCACAATAAAACAAGAGGATACAGTAGACCAAGCCCTGGATTTGGATTCAGAGAACAAGAGTTTAAATCTCAAGCTGTGCCCATTAGAGCTAATAAAGTAATTAGACTTCCTAGGCCTTAGCTCCTCAGTTGTCCTAAGTCCAATAATTTTTCTTTTTTGAGAGACAATAGGAGTTAAGTGACTTGCCCAGAGTCACACAGTAAGGTTAAGTGTAGGTTAAGTGTCTGAGGACAGATTTGTGCTCCTCCTCCTAACTCCAGGTGCTCTGTCCATTGCACCATCTAGCTGCCCCCTGAATAATCTGTATTGTTAAAAAAAAAAAAATAGACTATGTGATAGTATGTAATAATACTGCAGTTGCTGCTGATAACTAGCATGTAGAAACCATTTGCTATATTCCAGGCACTGTTCTATTTTACAAATATTATCTCATTTGAAATTTGATTGGGTAGGCTAGAGTCTACTTGAAGTATGAGCATTTACACCTCAAAAATCAGAAAACAGTACAAATTGGTGCTAAAATTATTTTTATTGATTTCTATTCTTAAGAAAGCAATAGAGAAAATGTTAATGATAAAAATTATACTTTAAAAAAGTGTCATGTATTTGCAGAAAGTTGAAAATGTTAAACATTTACACCAAGTCTATATTCTGCTTGTGCTGGAATACAATTTTCAACCAATTCTAATTTTCTTGACTTAATGTTAGGCTTTCATGCTTTATATTTCTAAAAGGAAATTTTTTTATCTATCAAAAATTATTAAGTATTTTTCTAAAGTATTGTGCAAGATCTGAAGTATAAAAATTGAGATCCAGATTAAATACATAATCTCTGCCATTTGGAAATTTAAAATCCTAAAACACCTTCATTTCCTAGTATTTCACACAATTCTAGTTTCAGACATTGGTAGGAATATCAATAAGAAAATCAGAAAATAAAAGGTATAAGCAAAGAGGATGGAAAATTTCCCTAATTTGCATTTGAGATAATGGCACATAGAGAAAACTTGAGCGAGTCAGTTATTATGTGAGTGAATTAATTGTTATATTGAAATAACAGGATATCAAATAAAGGCACAGAATATATGAACATTTATTTATGTTTCTAAAAAAAAAAATCCACGAGGAAACAAAAGAAAGAAAAGTTCCATTAGGAGTAATTACAAAATTCATAAAATATGCAAGAGTTAATCTACAAGACATTTGGAACTTATATAAATATTGCTACAAAGTACAGAATAAAAGAATACAAATAATTGGACATTGGAGAAGCATTCATTATTCATAGTTAAACCATGGTAATATAGCAAAAATGAGCATGCCACTTAAATTAATTTATATATTTAGTTCAGTATCTATCAAACTACCAAGGGGACAATTTATAGAAGTAAATAAAACAGTAAAATTCATTTGAAGAGGTCTATATATACCAAAGGGGAAAATTTTAAAGTAAGAATGAAGATGAACATAACATTACCAGATACCCATTAAATTGGTAAAAATTATAAAGATGGAGGAGGGTCATTGTGTCCAAAAATTTGCATAATCTATAATTGAGTTTATTCTGGAATTTTCTCAGGAGACTGTAAACTCCTTGGGGAAAGGACCTATTTGACTTTTATATTTGAATGCCTACCAAGTTCCTTATATAGTACCTGACAAGATAATATGATTGTTTAATAAATGATTGGCTGTTTAAATGACTTGAGAAATCACTAAACTGTTTTGACCATTTGATGAAGTCATCTCATAACTAAGTATATAACCTAGAGAGAAAAAAAGGTCAATTATATGAGAAAATAAATAAAATGACACTGTTTGTGATAACAAAAACCTGAAAACAGAGTAGGAAATCATTAGGAGATAGCTGGTGGGGAGAACTATGCTATATAATGAAGTGGATATTTAGCCTATGGAGCTATAAAACACAAATTATAAATTCACTTGCTTAATCTTAAGAAGCTAACTAGAGGACATCCATCTTTGCTTTTTCTTATTATGATGACCAAGCTTAGTAGTATGGTGGAGGTAACTCAATTGCATGGAAAGTCCCCATATAATTTAATGGCCCTTCTGTCCCTTGTCATCCCTTTATTGCCAAATACAGGGAGATGACCATGAGCACTTGACTATACTGGTTGCCAGCTGTGGCCTGCATTTCTACCAGTCCATTAGCCCATGAAAATGTTTTGACATCTGTTTATTTGTCCAGTCCAAGGGTATGCTCATTGGCTTAGTAGGACCTCCAGAAAGATCAAGATAGGTTTTTCAAGATCTGATCATTAGACTGTTTGTCAACCAATGGGATTTTTTTTTGTGTAGCTCCTCCTGCAGAATTAAGGGTAAAGTCAACCAACCAATGAGATTCTGTATTTTTTAATCTGCTTTACCTGTATCACCTAGGTATGGAGCACAACAAAATTAAGGCCCTGGAGAAAGGGGCATCTCTGATCATGAAGAAGATCTGAGGTCCCTTTTATTGAAGGGAGACACAGATCTTTTAGTAAAATGCCATTGATCTAGAGCACTGCTTCAATTATAGTATTATAGTTTGGACAAATTTTTTAACTCCATAGTGCTGATAAAGAATTCCAGGAAGAAACTACAATGGGTACATTTTTCTTGGACAGGTAAAAAGATAGGGCTAAGGCTCTGAGAAGAGGAGCCAGCTGGAAAGACCCTCCTCACACAAGAGAGATCTTCCAGAGTATGACATAGAGTTATGGCTTACAAGTGTAATGGGGAATACTAACAAGGCTGAGATAATAATTCTGTGGCTCTGCAGATTACAGATATTATCTCATTTTATCCTCACAAAATCCCTTAAAGGAAGGTGCTATTATTATTCCTGTTTTATAGACAAGAAAGCTGAGGTACAGAGACATTAACTGACTTGCCCAGAATCACACAGCTGGTAAGTATCTCAGTGAGTTTAAACTAAGGTATTCTTTTCTCCAAGTCCAGCACTCTATCTCCTCACAATCTAGCTCCAAATTTTCTTTTCAGATTGATTTCACATTATTCTAATTTATAGGCTTTTAAGTTCCAATCAAATTGGTCTCTTTGCTGATCCTCATCCATGGCATTTCATTTTCCATCACTTCATCTTTACACAGGCTCTCTTCCATATCTAAAGTGCATTTCCTTTTTACCTCTACTTCCCAGAATCCCTGACTTTCTTTCTGGGTTTAGCTCAAGTAGCTTCTTCCATGAAGTCCATCCTGATTCTTCTCAACTGTTAGTCCTTCCTCCCAAACCTGAAATTACTTTGCTTTTATTTTGCACACATTTGCATTTATTGATCTCAGAATGTACCATATGTTCCTAGGGGAAGATAAGCTCTTTAAGAACAGTAACTGTTTTTATTGTTTTCCTTATAAGACATCCCTACAAAATACTCCATCTTCTGACTCCCATACACAGACCTATTACTCCTACCTTCCTCCACATTGGAATAATTGATGTAGGGAGGAATGTTAACTTTACCTAAACATAACAGCTTAAATCAGGTTAATATCAGGATTACTAAACCAACCATAAGACTTTGCAAAATCCTATTAATATAGAGGAGGTGCCAAAAGCATAGTTAATAACTTCCTTCATGCTGGATCAAAATATAGAATAGACCTATACTTTTGGGTTGGTTTAGTATTCCTTCTCTTAATTCCTTAATAAAGCTTTTCATTGCATCTCAGATTCCAGGAGAAAGCACTTTTGTTTTTATCTAGACCTTTACAGCCTGAGAAATCATATGGTATGGGAACTAAGTTAAGTATAGTGGTGGACACAAAGGAACAACTTCTATCTCAGAGGATGTAACAGTATGGGTACATTACAGAATAAAAGAAGCTTCACTGGAAATATTCAATGATTTATACATATTTCCTCCTTTTCTTCCAAGTACATTTTTTAACACAGATGTTCTAAGATTCCTTATTCCTTTTGCCAATTTCTGGTGCAAAAGTGGAGGTTGAAGGTAGCTACAACCATGTGGAAACAGGATGCCTGAGGGTATGCATCTAAGTGTGTCAAATGTGGGACCAATGCTTTGTAAAAGTGTCAAGTAAGTCAGTATTCTATTTCTCCTTGCTACCACCTCTCAATTTATCTGACTGGCTGTCTGCCTCCCATATCCCATTCTTGGTGACAGCTGGCCCTAAAATTGCAAACAAATCTCCGATTAAGGTGTTAATTGCAAATTAAAGTGTTAGTTGACAATGGCTTAAATTGAGATTCTTCAGGGTTTGCCTGTTTGTTTATATTTTCAAAGGAGGCTCTTAAAGGAAGAAAATCCTCAAGACTCAAAAAAAGATAGTGATCATGTTAGAATTTCAAAGCCAGTTTTGATTGATATTGGTTGATATTTGGAAGCAAGAGAATCTGTCTGGTGTACCCTCAAGTCATATTGTGTAGGCAGTCTTATAACACAGTTTCTTCCAGTGCTGATGTAAAGAACCATTCAATCCCACTCTAATCTTGATGTCTTAACAAGTTGAGAATGTGTTTCAATCAACCAATCACTTGTAGGTCTTAGATTAAAAGTTCCTACATGTGCCAAACATTGTGCAGGGATATAAAGAAATGTCAAAATATATTTATTCTCAAGAAACTTCCAGTCTAATGTGGGAGCAACATGAAAACAATATTATACAGACAAGATATATGAAAAATGACATGATAATGATAAAAGAGGAAAGCATTAGCATTAAGGGGGATTAGGTAAAACTTTTTCTGTAGAATATGAGATCTTAGGTGAGACTTAAAGAAAGCCAGAAGGCAGAGATGAAGAGAGGAGAATTTCAGGAATGGGGGACACCCAGCAAAAAAATATTCAATAGAATTCCAGAAATTAGAGAAAGTGTAACATTCTAGAATATTTACAAAACGTCTTGGGGATGGGATGAGGTGGATTGGAGAAGGACAGATTAGCTTTGGCCAGATCTTCTTTCTCTACCCCATAAACCCTTTTGACAGGTAATAAACATTTGTTAAGTACCTAGTGTATGCTAGGGACTATGCTAAGCTCTAGTGATACCAGAAGAGGCAAAAGACAGTCCCTGCCCCAGAGGAGAGGGGACCAGGTGAAATTCAAATAGTTCAGTAATTTTGGACTTCTTAAATTCCCATCAGTGTCCTGCATCCTGAATCAGCTAGTGACATAAAGACTCAAGAATAGAGGAATGCAAAACTACCATGTCTAAAAAGAACAACTTCAATGATCCCACAAATAGAAAATTATTTCCGGAAAACCCAAGCAGTAAGTAATCCCCTTGTTGTATTCTCTAAGCTTGTGCCCACTTTCCCCTGAACTCTACATGTACTGTAAGAGAATATGTCATGGACTTGTGCCAAGTATTTTAAAGCTACTTTTAAGATTGGCTAAAGTAATTCTCAATAGGAATCATGGTATCACACTAATAGGGGCAGAAGCAAATGACACCAGTTTCCAAGAGTTACCCCTAGAACCATGGAGAGATATACTTAGCTAAAGTCTGGTGCATCAACATGCTCTTGAGAATGGGAGTTAGGGTAAGGTGCCTCAGAGCTTACTGAGCTACACTAGTCTTAATCAGATATTTGATTGGGTATAGACAATATAATTCAATTCAATGAGGATTTATTAAACACCTACTATATTTGAGGTTCTATGATAGATAACAAGTAGTTCATATTGTACCGGAGAAACAAAGATTAGGGGGAAACTAGAATCTCAGACTCTCTGCCATGCCCAATCAACAGGAATGTTACAGAACCAGACATTTTAGTTTGGCAAATGGAAATACTGACTTATGGTCAGTAGATGATTTCTAACATATGATAATTTCTGTTGATCTCTAAACAAATTCATCTCAGAATAGCAGAAAATGACTGCCAAGAAAAATAATGGAAAAAAAATATTTCAAGGGAGGAAACTTCTACTACTGGCAACTTCTAATCTAAATTCTAGGGGTTACAAAGCATACCACTTCATAGATCCTGAGATACTTTAGAGCAAGTAGGGCCCCTAAGCTCGATCAGTCAGGAGTCCCTGAAATGGTAAAGTTGAAATCTGAGATAATAGTAGCAAAAAACAAGTGAGGAGTCTAAAAACTATCTCTGCTTATCTGAACACAGTACATTGTCTCTTGAACAATTTGACTGGCAAACAATTGGGGAGAAATAATACCCTCCAGTATGCAAGTAGACCTCTCATGTTAACAGCGGTTCTAAGGAAGAACTCAGCAAACAGTAAGCAAGTGAAATTTCCATCAGTCTCAGCCTATGAAGGTTCAAAGATTTCAAGATAGCATGGATATCTGGAGAGTCTCCAGCAACACCCTCAGAAAACATCTTTTAACAAGCCTGCCCTAATATTAGGCTTTGCATAACACTTTGTTTGCACCTCCCTTATACACTTATATATTATCTTGTGTTAGAATTATTTATGTGTCTTTTTTCCTGTTAGAATGTAAACTATCCCAGCAAGATTGTCTTATCTCAGCTTCAATGACATTTTCTACTTGATTCTCATACTGAAATCTCATTTCATTTCTTTTAGTACCTCTCCTCCAAAAGAAAAAAATGTAACCTTTATTTTGCCTCTGGTTTGTATATACTTTTCTATCTGCATATTATCTTTCCTATAGAAAGTAAACTCCTCATTGATATTTTGTATCCCTGTAACTTTACTTGGCACATAGTAGGTACTGAATAAATTTGCGCTGGCTGGATGCTTGGCTATCTCAACTTTATACCTCTCTTGTCTTTAGTATAATGTCTTCCACAATCAAAGGAACTGTGATTTAGGTCATTCTTACCTAAACCTAAGTTTATTATTTAGTAAACAGATCCTTGCAAGTTGTAAGAGACAAAATAACCAGCTCTAGATCATGCAACATGTCAGAGGTTTGACTTGAATGTTCTTCTTCCTCCCTCTAAGTCTAGTACACTAACTAATGTTTTATTTCTGTTTTCCATAAAATAGATAATAAGTGTTCATTATATCTTTATCCTAAAACCTCTATGTTCTCATGGGTTTGGTTATTCCCTTCTAATAGAACTAATATCTATCAGAGTAGCTCTTCTCACTTAAATATGGGTTAGGAAAAGTTGACAAAATCAGGACTTGATTGGCACTAGAGTGGAGGAAAGGCTCAACTTGCCTCTTTCCTCTGAATGGCATCCAGATGTGGCTTCCCAAACACCTGGGGAAATAAGAGATCTCACCAAAACGGGGTTTCCTTCTGACTTAGTAGTCTGAATATCATGAGACCTTATTCCTTGCTTGGTTGACCAAACTCTTTTGCATATTGTAATGAGGATAACAATACTTGTAGAAACTATCACTATATCTTTGATGTATATCCTTGCTGAATTAGGCTGAGTAAGTAACCTTTCTGTTTTTTAAAAGCTTTTTATTTTCAAAACATATGCATAGTTTTCAACATTCACCCTTGCAAAACCTTGTGTTTCTTATTTTTTCCCTTCTTTCCCTCTACCCTCCCCTAGATGGCAAGTAATCCACTATATATTAAACATGTGCAATTCCACATTGCACATTTATAATGATGCACAAGAAAAATAAAACCAAAAAGGGAAAAAAATGAGAAAGAAAAAAAAAAGCAAACAATAACAAAAAGAGTGAAAATACTATGTGGTGATCCACACTCACTTCTCACAGTCCTCTCTGAGGTGCAGATGGTGCTCTCTATCACAAGATCATTGGAACTGGCCTGAATCACCTCGATGTTTTTTTATGATTGAGGCCAGTTCCAATGATCTTGTGAAGAGAGTCATGTACACCCAGAGAGAGGACTGTGGAAACTAATTGTGGATCCCACAACATAGAATTTTCACTTTTTTATTGTTTTTTGCTTGCTTGTTTTCTTTCTCATTTTTTCCCTTTTTGATCTGATTTTTCTTGTGAGGTATGATAATTGTATAAATATATATACATATATTGGAATCCTTGAAGGCCAGTGGCAAGATAAAATCTTGCAGTGGCTTGGAATGCAGTAGATGCTTGTGCCATCTTCAATTTCTGACCAAGTTCTAAGCATTCCACAACACCTGCTTCAGGCACTTTCAGGTCCATTGAAAAAATTGTTCTCATTCACCCATTCTGCCAGAGGAAGTCTTCACATGTTTCAAGTAGACATCCCTCTAACTCACCAACAACCTAGCTTAGTCCAAGGTGATTTTATCAGTGTGTGGCCACTGGGCCTGCTACATCTTCTTGGAGCTACAGATGAGAGTTGGATGAGGGTGTACATTAAGGTGAATAAGCAACCCTGAAAAGGACTCAGCAAGCCTTCATGCCATTGGTGCTAGCCCTCCCCGAATACTCTATAAACCCCTATGTTGTAGTTTTAAGAAATGGGTAAAAAAGTAGAAGAAAAGCAAAAAGCTAAGGAAAAAAAATATATCCAAGGATTCTGATAAAGGCCTAATTTCTAAAATATAGAAAGAATTGACTTAAATGTATAACATTTCAAGCCATTTTCCAAATGATAGATGGTCAAAGGATATAAACAGCTAATTTTCAGAAAAGAAATTAAAATCATTTCTAGTCATGTGAAAAAATCTCTAAATCACTATTGATTAGAGAAATAAAAATTAAGACAATTCTGAGGTATCACTTCACACCTCTCAGAATGACTAAGATGACAGGAAAAGATAATGAAAAGTGTTGGGGGGATGTGGGAAAATTGGGACACTGACACATTGTTGGTGGAGCTGTGAACTGATGCAACCATTCTGGAGAGCAATTTGGAACTATGTCTAAAAGACTATCAAACTGCATACCCTTTGATCCATCAGTGTCTCCACTAGACCTGTATCCCAAAGAGATCATAAAAAGAGGAAAGGACTCACATATGCAAAAATATTTGTGGCAGCCATTTTTGTAGTGGTAAAAAACTGGAAATTGAATGGATGCCCGTCAATCAGAGAATGGCTGAATGAATTGTGGTATATAAATATTATGGAATGTTTTTGTTCTATAAGAAACAATAGCAAACCACTCCAATTATCTTTGCCAAGAATGAAGTTATGGAGAGTTGGACATGAATGAAAATTATTAAACAGCAAGAAGTTGTATAATATAAAGAGTGGATTATTTGAGGGTTCATTATCCTTCTGAGAGCTTCTTAACCCACTTTAAAGCAATAGCTCATTTCTCTCCCACTTAAGTATGTAAGGGATTAGCAATTGGTTATTACAATTCTGGACTCAATTCTTTGTAACAGAATATAGCCAGCATTGGATTAGGAGTCAGAAGACATGAATTCTACTCTCACCTCTTAACCATTAAAACTAGATGTGTGGCCTTGAACACGGACATTTTGGATGTTTTGCTTCCTGTTCTGTAAATAAGCAGAGTGACCTCAGAGGGCCTTTCCTGCTCCCATACTCATTACGGGAGTAAAGTCATAACATAATAGACTAGAAAGCAGAAGATCATCTTAGAGGCCAGCTAGTCTCAAAGACCAGCTAGTCTAAAGCCTTTATTTTACAGCTAAGGAAACTGAGGCCCAGTTACGATAATTACTGCTGATATGACTCTCTAAATCCCTTATACTAGAAGTCAGATTAATTAATTAGTTAATTAATCCTAAATATAATGCTGAATTTGAATCTTGCATGATCTTTACCGAGGTCATAAGTAATAGAAATGGGAATTTGACATCAACTAATAAATGGTCAAAGGATATGAATAGAAAATTTTCAGATGAAAAAATTAAAGCCATCTATAGTCATATGAAAAAATGCTCTAAATCACTATTGATTAGAGAAATACAAATTAAAAGAACTCTGACATACTAACTCATACTTCTCAGATTGGCTAAGATGATAGGAAAAGATAATTATTGATGTTGGAGGGGATGTGGGAAAAACTGGGACTAATGTATTGTTGGTGCATCCAATCATTCTGGAGAGCAATTTGGAACTATGCCCAAAGGGCTATAAAACTGTGCACAGCCTTTGATCCAGCAGTATCCCAAAGAAATCATAAAGGAGGGGAAAGGACCCATGTGTGCAAAAATATTTGTAGCAGCTCTTTTTTGTGGTAACAAAGAATAATGATTATAAGCTGTTGGTATATGAAGATAATGGAATATTATTGTCCTATAAAAATGATGAACAAGCTGATTTTAGAAAGGCCTGGAAAGATTTACACAAACTGATGCTGAGCGAAACAAATAGAATCAGAATACATTGTACATAATAACAGCAAGAATGTGCTATGATCATCTATGAAAGACTTGTTTCTTCTTAGTGGTTTAGTGATCAAAAGCAATCCCTATAGACTTTGGACAGAAAATGGCATCTGCATCCAGGGGAAAAAAAGGTATGGAGATTGAATGTAAATCAACACATGTTATGTTCACTTGAGCCTAAGTGAGTGGTCTCATTTGACTAGGACTCCAAACAGAAAACTAAGAATTTTGAAAGGAACCTCAGATCTGCCTCAGGATTCTGGTTTCCATGTTAAATCTGACTTTAGGACATGAATAGGACTGACTAAATGAAGAACATCAAACTGCACGCATAATGTGGTACAGCAATGTACTAGTAAAGAATAAAGTATTGTGATCCCTTAAGGGTAAGGACCTTTTTGGGGGCAGCTAGGTGATATAGTGAATAGAATACTGGACTTGTAATCATGAAGACTCATCTCCCTTAGTTTAAATCCATTCGGTCTTAGACAATTAGTAGCTGTGTAACCCTGGGCAAGTCATTTAACTCTATTTATCTCAGTTTCCTCATCTGTAAAAGGAGCTGAGGAAGTAAATGGCAAAACTACTGTAGTATTTTTGCCAAGAAAACCCCAAAAGAATCCCACATGACTGAAAGAACTCAATAATAGCAACATTCATAAATTGGAAAGTTCTCTACCCATACCTTACCCCCTTCACACTGTAGTAAAGCACCAAGCAAGGAGTTGCCTGAGGCAGGGAGGGGTTAAATAATTTGCTCAGGACCCCAGAGCTGATAAGCATCAATGTATAATGACAGGTCCTAAAGTAAATATATGTGTATATATGTATTTTTACATATGTGTAGAGTTATATGTGAATTTGAGATAGAGACAAAAAAGGGGCGAGAAAGGAGGAAAAGAGGAGAGGGAGAGAACTAGAAGGAGAAAGAGGCAAGGAGGGAGAGAGAAGCTGAGAGGAGTTTGCAAGAGTTAGAGAGAGGGAAGTTTCATTAGTCTATTCAAATCATAATTCCTAAAATTCCCATAAAATGTATTTTTTGGATCTTTTCTTTTTGTCTTTATGTGCTGTCTTCCTCTAATAGAATTATTTTTTACTCTGAGTTCAGAAATATTTTCTTTTTCTTGTAGTTGCTTTCTTAGTACTTAGCACAGTAACTGGCACATACTAAGCACCTAAATGCTTTATCTAGATTATTAGTTTAGTAGCTTTTTAGCAATCCTAGGTCATTTTGTAGATTATGACATTGCAAATTATCCAATAAAAACTTTCAATGAAACAACCCTTGTCAATCTGCCTCAAAATAAGCATTGTAATTTGTGATTCATTATTAAAATTGGCCTATTTTGAATAGTTAGTTGAACATCCATTGTTTGGAATGAAAAAAAAAATCATCCTTTCTGTAAGTAAAGCTCTTATACAACCTCCAAAAACTTGAAAAGAAAACTTTCTATTCATAACATTTATACCATGGATAAATAGTCATTCTTTGCTCTAATACATTTTTATTAAGCAATCTTGTATATAGTAATTTACTAGGTTCTATGGGGTTTTAAAGAAGTATACTAAGTCAATAAGTAAAGTCAACAAGCATTTATTAAATATTTTCCCTAACAGCATTTCTTACCATGCTTTCAACATAGTAGGAACTCAATAAAACTTTATTAAGTAAATGAATAAACTAAAACTGAACATTTATTTTCATTTGCTCCAGTTGTCTTTATATATAGGAGATATTTTTTTTTCAAAAATAGTTCCTTGAGTATTAAGCCTCAGAAAGACCTGGTTTCAAATCCAGCCTTTGGCACTTACTGTCTGGAAGACCAGGGTAAATCAATGAATTTCTCAGTGCCTCAGGCAGCTGACTCCCTAAGAGCTTGAAGAATTTTGATCATTTTCACAATCTTAAATAGAATGAGTTTCTTTCTTAAGAAATCTCCTTGAAGAATTAAAGCAAAGAGTCAGCAGGGAAAGGGGTGGGGGGGCATGTGTGTATATGTATGTATATATCTATATATCTATACATAAATATATCCTTTCTTAACTATAGCCTACTTGGAAGAGGTGGGGGAGGATGAGAGGAAGAAAATGAATAAAGTAGAAAAGATGGGCAGAAGAGAACAAAAGAACAATTTACAAAGAAGTAAAGATGTACACTTATGAATATAATTTATTCTACTAATACATAATTTCTTGAATTGGTAATTCATTGTTATATATTTAGAATCCTCCCTTATGTTCTGCTGTGCCTATGATAATGTTCTCTTTTGTTTTATATTCCTTTTCTGTTTTTCTTTTTGCTTACTATTTTAATAATTTTTTTAAAATACATGGAAAAAATTAAAAAAGGAGTTTGACAACTTTAGCAAAAAAAAAAAAAGCATGGAGAAAATATTTTTTAAAAGAGGTCTCTTTAAATGGACAATGAGATCGTAGAGTTTTGATCTAGTAGAATATAGAAGAGCACATCCAAATCTTATGTATTAACTTCTTAATTGATGCATTCCACCAGCTCTGCTTGCATCACTTGACTTGATCTGTTTCTACTGTATGTTGTTTTCATTGGTTTTCTTTTTTTTAATATTTTGAAGTCATTCAACTTCTACAAAGTTGGTACCTCAGTTTATCACTATTAATGGGCATTTGCCACAAAAAGGATATATTCCATTAAAAACTAAACAATCATTGACTATTATATTCAGATCTATTTTTACAGTGTTTAATGTCATTAGTGATTAACTCAAGGTAAATCAATCCCCTTTTGTGGGTTTTTGTGAAAAATTTTCCTTGTAGAAAAAAATCAATTACAAGACAAATGAAATGCCATTTCATTGCCACTTTTTCCCCTGGGAATTCTACATCAAGGGTTTTCAATTTTGTTTTTCTACTTGGTATTTATTAAAATTTCTCATATCTCCAATTCAATATGAAAGAAAATAAATTCAAGTCTCCCATTAATATCAAATTAAGTAAAAAAAGACTAATTTCAACAGCATAATAGAATTATTTCCCAAATATTCCTTATACACTCTTGATAAGCTTATTCCTTTTATGCTTCCTAGGGGTATATATATATATACCTAAGGATGGGAACTCTTGTTTGAGGATAAACAATCATAATTCTTTTATTGTCTCTTGACAGGACCTCTTATCAGAATTCTAATTGAGTCTATCCTTCTGTAAGAAATATCTTTTTAGCCAACAAGTAACATAATAAATTTAGGGAAGATTTTGAGGGAGAGGAAGAAAAGAGAAGATATTTCTTATTTATAAATGTCCAAAATGTAAACTAGCTTTCATATCATTTCTTTACTGACTACATTCTGAAGAACTACTATTTTTCTTGATAATTTAATCAAATCTCATTCCCTCCCCAACCCTGTAAAAACACAGAATCACAAAAATATAGAATATCAGAGTTAGTATCAACCTAAGAGGTCATTTAGGAGAGATAGCTAGTTAGTGGAAGAGCTAAGATTAAAGCTTAGGACTCCTAATACCCAGTTACTGCTATCCCCACCATCCCAACACTGTCAAATCTTTTTTCCATTTTCTTAAGTCCTACTTTCAGTTAGAAGTAGTCAGAAAAACAAGAAACATTTCTCAAATATCAAGGACAAAATGTGTTTTGGTAGCAGAGGAGATTACAAATGCAGCTTTATTGATTGACATCAAAAGCCTAAGGGTACCTCCTGCTGTGACACTCATAGGTATAAAGACTGAGGAAGTCAGAGCACTTCTAATGTTCTTTTGTTGTTTTGATCACATGTCTAATCTTCTAAGATGGTGCTGTTCAATGTCTGTGGTTCTGAAAGGTCCAGTCACCATCATAAATGAGTGCTTTCTAGATCCATCTGTCACCCAATCAGCACTTCAGACACAGATCAAAGCCAGATTAAAGAAGGTAAATAAATAAATAATGCTGTCACTGATTGAATGGTCCCTTCCCTACCCTGTAAATAAAATTGATATTATTTCATCTAGGTCCTATTTTCTTGTGATCAAAATATGATTATGTCTAATGTGGGCCCGTCGAGTGCACTGAAGTTATACGAGATGTGAAAGCTTATTGATGTATTCAATTAGAGGACCCTATTCTGTTGTCTGCTCTGGAGAGAGGCTCTGTTATCAGTTCCTTAAGGCTCTGCGCTTCTGCCTAACAAACTCATAACTCCCACAATTACCTGCCTGATGGATGAAAAACAGAAATCTGTTAAAAACTCAGCTCTGTTATCAGCTCTTCTCCATCTTAAAAATTGCCTCAAATTAATGAGATCAAGACTATGGAAAACATAATGCAAGTTGTAATTTTTTATTTCATGTTTTCATGTGGATCTGTTTTTGTAGATTTGTAGATGATAATGTCCAGTCCAGAAGAAGAAGAATATATGAGCGTCAATAAAGCTTAAATGTTTTCTTCTAAAGTTTGACTGAGCAAGTCAAAAAGGAAATTGTGTGTGGCTTCTCTCTGGAAACAAATTATCATTTCCTTTTTGCTAAGATGTCAGCACAAAGAAATTTTTTCCTCTAACTTTTTAAATCTTGATTTAAAACATTGGGGAGTTTGCTGCTTGATTGCAAGGTAAAATATATTCATTGAGTGATAGATTTGAAATAAGAAGCCACTTTAGATGTCTTCTAATCCAACTTTTCATTTTGGAGATGAGGAAATTAGGGGCCAGATAGGTTAAACAACTTTCCAGAGATTACACAGACAATAAATTACAGTCTGGATTCAGCTGTAAATCCCCAGTTTCCACCTCCATTACATCATACTACCTTCCCAAGGCATTATAGAGGCCCAATGCCCTCTATAATATTGTAGATCCACTTAGAAGAGCTATCATAGTTCTTCATTCCTTTCATTAAGGTCACAAATTAGGAGAGAAAGAATATTAGAGAACTAGCTAAGTCTCCTTATAAGTGGAAAAAAAAAACAAAACCTCAGACCCGAAAAATTGTGACTTACTTAAAATCATATAGGTATATGATCTCATTGGAGGTGAGATTTGAACTAGATTTTTAAAAATCCTAATGATTGCAGAAACGGGGGTGGCAGAGGGGGAAGTTTGTACATCACCTTGTTTCTACAAATAAGGTATCATCTCAAAAGCCAATTTGCAGACAAGTGCCTTTCTTTAGTTTAATTTTCTCCCAGCAAGGTAAGAATCAAAGACTGCTAGTTTATCTTTGCACTTTGCTGGACAGCTACCTACCTTTCTCTCTAATAGAAATTGTACCTGACAAAAATATCTCACTAGAGTTTCCAAAGCAGTTTGGGTATTTGTGGAATAAATAAAGAAAAGTCCAGAAATAGCAGGAATAATGATTTCCCTGAAGCCAATGACAGAATGCTAAAATGCTGGAAAAGATTTAATGTTTTCTAGGAGAAAAGTATTTGCATGACTCTTAAACTCAAATCTTGGGAGACCATATTTTTTTCATGCAAGTGAGCATCATTTGTAAGAAAATGTCCATTTGATGGCACAAAGAATATGTGGGATATAGATGGTTAGTGTCTATAGAGAACTGAGTTATTTTCTCCTTTCTAACCAATGATGAAAACTCCTTCAGAATTAGACAGCTAGAATGATAAAAACACAAAGAAGGTTCTTTTTCACTAATGGGATTCAATGATTTTTCCCCTGCAAAATGTGGATGGAATTTGACTTCAATTTAAAGTTAAATACTACTTCTGTGACTTGACAGGTTCTTATTTGAAAGATCTCTATCCTCTATCCTCTAAGTATATAAACTTAATCTTTATTTGGCCATTTTGAGTCAATGATAATGGACAGAAAACTTAAGTATAAAGACACTTAATGATGCTGGATAGGTCAAGAGAGAACTAGAGCTAGACAGGTAGATCTGAAAGTTATCTAAAGAGAAGTGACAATTTAACCCATAGTCACTGATGAGACTAGCAAGAAATATAGTATAAAGAAGTTATGGAGCATAACATAATGAAAGTTGAAGGAGAAGGCTGAAAGGTTGAAGAAAAACAGGGGGGGAAAGAGTTGCACAAATCTAGAAAGCAGAGACTATCCAGGATAAGATGGTGATCATCATAATCAAAGACTTTAGAGAAGTCAAGAAGGATGAAGATTAAGAAAATGAACAGATAAGGAAACAATAATCAAGATAGGGCCAGTGTTTTTATAGACAATGAAATAAATTCTATACTAAGAGAGTTAGATAAACTTCAAAAACAAAATAATTAGTTTGTCTTGTCTATAACTACTCCCAAAATTTATTGTCTGGTCTTTGTTTTAAGACCTCCAGTGTCAGAGAACTAACTACTTACTAATGTAGGTTTTTAAATATATCTATCTAATTTATCCCCATGTTGAACTGAAACCCACATCCCTATGATTTCTATCCATTATTTCTAGCTCTGCTCTAAGTCAAACAGAAAATAACAACCTCTCTCAAATTAGAAAGAATATCTTCTCTAACTTTTTCTTCCTATTCTTTCAACTCATCCCCATGTAACATTGATTTAAGCACTCTCTCTGTTTTGACCTTTTCCTATAGTCATAGTCACATTTGAACATTGTTCATCTTAAAATATGGGAACCAAATATGGACACAATAGACCTGATTTAATTAGAATAGATAGGGAGTGATTCTGTGATTTCATTAGTAGAGAGTACTCCCAAGTGAGAAAATACTCTCTTATCAATGAAAGTCCACATTTCCCTGAAATTTTTAGTATTAGAGAATTGTTTGGGGCACTAAGATTTTAAGTGATTTATTCAAGGTCACAGAGAAAAGGATCAAAGGAAGGATTTGAAGTCAGCTCTTCATGATTTCAGACTTTTCTCTCCATTATGTCAAGTAGTTTCTCTTGTATCTTCATCTCCTTTGTATAAACCCTATAATCACTTTAGCATTTTTAATTGACCCATAACAATAAGTGGTAGCATTGTCTGTGTATAGGTATATTTATATACACACATATGTATATGTGTATATGTATATATATTATGTCATTCATATAATCTATCTTCTATTTCTCTGATGATATTTTTAACTTCAATTCTTCATTTATTGTGTATTGCATTCTGCTCACACCTCCCATGCCCTTCTCTACTGCCCTCTGAATGAAACTCAATTTTGATTCTTCAAAGGTTGTAATGATCCAGAAGATACAACTGCACAACACCAACAGAACACTGATATTTCAAAGACTAACTTTTGCTTCAAGCAGAAGTTTGAAGCTGACATTTTAAATGTATTTTTTAGCTTTGCAGATCATTTTACCCATGCTGTCTCATTTGACCCTCACAATAACCCCATGAGATAAGAGACTATTAAGTGCTATCAATAAGGGTCTAAGATGAAGCACAAAAAAAAAAAAAAAAAAAAAAAAAAAAAAAAAACAGTTCTTCTAGATTCCATGTCCAATTTATTGTATCACTGTAATGAATTTGCAATCCAATAGCATCCCAGATTTAGAGCTGGAGGGAATTTGAGAAGTGATCTAGTCCATCCTGCCTCCGACAGTTACCAGCTGTGAGACTCTTAGGAAGTTTCTTATTTTGCTTTCAGCCCCAATTTCTTCATCTATAAAATGGGGATATTAATAGGATCTACTTCACATGATTTTTGTGAGATTCAAATGAGATAACATGTACATTGTTTTGCAGACCATAAAAACTTTATAAATGATAGCTAATTTATTATTTTATATATTAAGAAGCTGAAACCTGAGAGAGAATTTGATTTGCAAAAATCATGTAGATAATAAATATTTAGTCCAAAATGTGAACCTCTGCTATACCTTAAGTTTTTTTTTTTTTTCATGTAAACAGTTTTTAGCTATGGCTCCCCACTCCATGCTGGTATAGTCAGTTTTTGCAAACCCAGATGCAAGATTTTTCTATTTATTCCTATTAAATTGTATCTTATTAACTTTAGCTCACTGTTCCAGTCTGTCGAGATCACTTTGCATCCTGATTCTGTCACCCAAAGTAAACAAGCTTGTTTAAATAGGTCAGGCTGGCTTGCTTCAATTGCACACCATACCATCTTCTCATTTTTATTCTTCTAATTTGGTATTGATTTTGATCTTTGCCCTTACAAGTCTAGGGGTTGACTTTTTACAGACAGCTGATTCAGAAATAACTATTACAGTGGTAACTAGTTATTTTCTGTCTGTTTAAATATAATTGATTTCTTTTTGCTGTTGTTGGTTTGTTTCTGATGTGTTTTGATGTTCATGGTGTCTAGTACTTCCCAACTGTCTTTTCAAAGAAGATACACATAATATGTAGGTGTGAAGTTTCTCTTCTCATCTATATGCCTTTGGTCTCTTTTATTTCTTAATGCTGAACCATATTTTTAAAAACAACTTTCTTTTTTTTTAATCTTCCCTTGTCTACAAAGCTATAACTGTTGAATTCTGCAGCCTTGGTAAGAGGCAGGAAAGGTGTACTTAGTTTAGACTAAGAAGTAGTGGTAGGTTGGAAATGGAGTCCACTCCTCCACTACACAGGCAACACGCAACACACACACACACACACACACACACACACACACACACACACACACACACACATCCAGTTCAAAAAGTGAGAGAAAGAATCTTTTGGTACCTTCCAAAGCAATCTAAGGTGCATTTATCAAGCAATTACTATAAACAAAGCACTGCTAGGAAGTTGAAATGCAAAGACTAAACAAAATGCAGTTCCTGTCCTCAAGACACTGATAGGGGTAAAGTCATAGAGGAGAAAGATAGAATTTGGCAAATAAGCCATTTTGGCTAGAAAATAGAATGCATGAAAGGGAAAAATGTCAAATAAATCTAGAAAGGGAGGATGGATCTAGATTATGTTAGGTATGAAATACTAAGCTGAAATTGTATTCTATTCTACAGGGAATAGGAAGCTATTGAAGTTTCTGGGTTGGAGAAAGCCAGAGTCAGATATAGATTAGGAAGATTATTTTTGCAACTAAATGGAAGATTGAATAAAAAGAGACTAAAAATTAGAGTCCAATTAGGATGCTACTATGGTAAAACTAAAGGGGTAGCCATGTGAGTGGGAAAAAAGAGAAAGCTCAAATGTGAGATATTGTGAAAGAATCAGTTGAGGAAGAGAAAAGACTTGAATATGATGGCAATCTTTTTAAAAATCTGGGTGATTTAAAAGGATGGCAGTGCCATCAATACAAGTAGAGAAGTTTGAAAAGGGGGTGGATCTAGTGGTGAAGAAAAAGTGGAAGTTGTTTTACTTTTTTAACACTGTGGGATTGAGATACCTATGGGACAACTAAGGAGAGATGTCCAACATGCTACTCACAAAACAGGGGTAGATCTCAAAAGAGAGATAAGGATGATAAACAGATCTCAGAGTAAGTCAATCAGAGCGTCAATAAACATTTACTAAGTATCTGCTATGTGCCATGCACTGAGCTAAATAGTAAGGATATAAAGAAAGGCAACAGACAGTTCTTGTGCTCCAGGAGTTCATTATCTAACAGGAGAGACAAAATACAACTATGTAGAAATAGTACATATACAGGACATAACGGAAATAAAATGGAAACATTCAAGGTTCCTACCCATCTGTTGAGATGTCTCAGCTGGATAGAGTAATGAATGGCTGGACAATTGGAGGGCTGTAGATAAGAGACTACATTCCCCGAGCAGTAGGTATCTAACTCATAAGCAGTCTGGAGGTTTAAAGACTGAAATTTGCCTGCTATTCACATTCCTATAGCAGCTTCTCAGCCTTAAGTTCTGGGGGAAGAACCAAGAGGGGTGAGTTTTTGGTGACCAGAAGAAAGAGGAAATGTCTGGATCAAACTCTCCTTGTCTCTAGTGGAGAAATCAGGATCCAAAATGTTGCTGTCAGTTCAAGTTCTATTATCTTTCTTAAGCAGACTATGGGAAGAATAACCACTATGCCCAAAGTTTGCAGAACCAATTTGGAATTCTCTAAATTTGACCAACTGCCTTTTTTTCCACCTTAGTTATAGTGCTCCATATATCTATTTTACACTGAATCCACCAAATATTTACATAAGTTTTTATTCAATTTGCATAGTCTTCATAGAATTTCTCTATCTCCTCATCTTCTATAGCATATGTTAGCATATGTGCTGCAATTATCTTCATAGTGGTCTTTTTGTAAATGCTCATAAAACCATAGATTTAGAACAGGAAGGGATGTTAGAGGTCATTTATACCTCCCCCTCCCATTTTACAGATTAGGAAACTGAGGCCCATGGAGTATAAGTAACTTTCCCAGAATCACAACCCTAGTAAATATTTGAGACAAGATTAGAAATCAAGTCATATTAGGTGATTGTATCACATAAAATGGTATTTATCATTGTCTCTGCATACTTAATGAAATCTCCAACATCTATATTTGGTCTTTTAAGATGAATGTACAAGTTATTCTTTCATTCAGGTACAATTTCCTATTATTTTCTAATTTCATTCTTAACAATTATGTCAAGTGAAAGATAAGATTTTGTTCCATCATCCCATTTAGTCACTGGTAAATATCTCACAATTACCATATAATAATAATCAACATTTTATAGTAATCTAAAATTATAGTAATACTAATCTTAAAAAATAAGAATCTATAATTCTTCTGCCATATACCTCTCACTCTGCCACCATAATTGAAGAAATGGAAGAAGGTCTTACATGGCTGAAGATCATTTATTATTTTCTTTGCTTCCTGGGTTGTCATGTCCGAAGAATTCATCACCAAGTGGCTAACCTACTAGTTGTGAACTCCTCTATGCTTAGTTTCAGAAAGTAGATATATTCTTTGGAGGGACTATATTCAAAGTCTTTCCATTAAAAAAAGGAAAATCTGTTAAAGGCTTCACTGTAATGTTACAGTCTTCAAAAACTTCATGCCACAGTATGGAAAGCTGATACAATAGATAAGACAACCTACAGAACTTGTCCATCAGTGTATCTATGCATGTGCATAAATACAATACATACAACAAACAGGCAATGAGTTGGGTTCAGAACTGAATGGAAGGAAAATAATGAACTGTTTCGTTTTTAGGAAATCTATAAAAACTCCAAATTTCCCTGGGAAACAACAGAGCATAATTTGAATACCAATATTTTACCAGTGCTGTTATATGACTAGGAGTCTTGGAACACTATATCCTCTGAGGAATTAATTTGAATATCACACAGAGGGTGATAGCTAAAACACATGGCAGTGGGTGTGAGTAGGATGTAACATACAACACATAAAGAACTTTGAAAAACTAGGATAAAAAATATCCTTAGGGAAGCACATGAGAGAAAAAGAGGATGGGATAATCTCACAGTAAAAATGAAAAAAAAAACAATAACACAAAGACAGCTTGGATATTCCATTGGTACCTTTTATGTCAAAAGAAAGCACAGAAGGACACTAGAATAGATCCCCGGGAAAACATATGGGAGGACATGAACAGAGTCTCAGATAATAGAAAGATCTGGATGGGTTACCTGCACTGTTGAATGGAACATCCAAATTGGAGAGATCACAGTGAAGCCAGGAGATGAAACCTCACCAACAACAATAATAACTAATAGCTTGTTTATATTATATTTATATACACTTACATTGTATTTATCTCATAAGATTTGTTAATCCCTTATTATAATTAACTTACAAAGTCTCATCTTCCCTTCCTTGGAACCTAAATTTCTTGAGAATAAGAGCTATATCTCATGTTGCTTAAAGAACAAATGTTGGGCTTGTTTAGAAAATTTTGTTCAGTCTTATCTTGATAGCCTTTCCCCCCCTATACAATCTATATTCAAACTGAAAACAGAATTAGTTTGTGGACTTGGACTATGAATAAGGCACAGTGAAAGTGAGTTCTCATGACTTCCTTCTTAATTTCTTACATCAAAAGAAGTTAATCTCTTGAAATCCTAAATTTTAAACTGAGTGACTGGGCATTTCTACGGTCTTCATCGAAAATACTGAGTGGATTTTAGTCCAATCTCTCTAGCACTAACTAGATTTGCAAACTAATTTTTGCAAAGTTATGCAGTCCTTTCACTGGTTGAAGTTTAGTCTATTGAGAAGACATGAATAAATTCACTTTTCCTTGTGATTTATTGAGAGAAATAAAATCATGGATTCATAGAATTCCTTATAGAGCTTGAAAGTGACCTAAGAAATCATCTATGGCTGTGCTTTCATTGTTTTTGCTAAACACTTAGAAGATTTCTACATTTATCAAGTCACTTCACCTGTTGCACCTGTTTCCATATTTCTAAAATTAAAATGATCAAAAAAAGGGATAAAAATGTCTATACTCTTTCCCTTAGAAATCTGTATCTGGTCATTTGTCCCAAGGACTGGTGCCCATATATGTCAAAATATTCATTGCAATACTTTTATTAGCTAAAAAAATATAAAAAGTGGGTGCCAATTATTTGGGAATGAATAAACAAATTATGTACATATGGAAAAGTATTGGGCCATAAGAAATGATGAATAAGAAATTCTGAGAAATGTGGGAAAACCTATGAAAAGAGGAAGAATGAAGCATATAGAAATGTGAATAATACACACAATGATTACAATTTAAATGAAAAGGAAAATAAGACAAAACTGAATGCTATATTATTATAATGACAAGGCTTAGCCCTAAGAAGATATAAAAATGTATATATTTTTTCCTTCATTGAAAAGGTGAGAGGTGAAAGGTGTGAAATATGCCATATATTTTCCAACATGGTGGATGTGTTGGTTATTTTTGCTCTTTTATTTGGTCTTTATTATAAGGGAGATATGAAATTAATGTTATATATACACAAAGGATACTACTAATTTTTTTTTGGAAAAAAAAAACAATGAAAGCACAGCCATAGATGATTTCTTAGGTCACTTTCAAGCTCTATAAGGAATTCTATGAATCCATGATTTTATTTCTCTCAATAAATCACAAGGAAAAGTGAATTTATTTATGTCTTCTCAATAGACTAAACTTCAACCAGTGAAAGGACTGCATAATAAGTGTTGTTCATTTGAATGAAATCAGACTCAGTTGACATCTATCAATAGCACTAGATTTCTTTTTAATAGGGTTATATAACTTAATGGGTCAAGTTGTACCCATCTCTAAAATTCCATTACAGAATTGACCACTTCTGTAATTTTGGCATTTCAAAGGTGAAAAATGAACTCTTATTTATTTGGCATAAATCAAATCCTTCAATTTATTTTGGGGACAATGGGGTGGAATGGTACTATCCAATTTTCTTATTTTAATACATTTTATTGATGCTATCCCAATCACTTCAATATTCAATTTCCCTAACATCTCCAAAATCTACTTCCTGGTAATGCTAAGGTCCACTTCAATACTTTTTCTCATTATTTCCCATGAGTTCCTAGACCTATTGTTCTTCTGAATGCATTTTGCTACTATTTTGCGTATTTGTGAAAAGTGTTTCCTGGAAAGAAAAATAGAATATGATGTGCTATTTAAAATAATGGCAAAGTGCATGAAGATTCAATTTACCAAAGAACATTTAATACCTGAATAGATAAAATTACAAAATATCCCCTAAAGAAATGAGGCACAGCTTAAGTAATTGGAGGAATAATCAGTACTCATCGTTGGGTCATAGTAGAATAAAATAAAGTGACAATACCATCAGCATAAATTTACAGATTAAATTCCATGTTAATTAAACTGCCAAAGAAATGCTTAACAGATTTTGGGGGGGAGGGGACAACAACAGCAAAATTCATTTGAAGAAACAAAACACCTAGAATAGTAAGAGAAATGATGGGGAAAAGAGGAATGAACAAAAAGCATTTTGTATATTTCACACTATATTTAAAGTACTAAAACTATAGTTTCACTATCTATAAAATATAGTCTTGCTTTCAGTATTCTCTCTAGTCTTGTCCCCCAACCCTAGTTTCTTCTCCCCATTAGTCTTATACTCCCTCAGTCTCTTTTTTCCTGTCTGGCTGCCCTCCTCCACCCAATCCTGTCCCTTGAGCTGCTCTCCCTCTGCTCATTCCCCAGATCCCCTTCTCCCCAGTCCTTGGTATACATATATATTAACATATAATCAGAAAGACTGCATATAGTCAATACATATGTATAGTGTGTGTGATATGTGTGTATGTTGTCATTATTGTTGTTTCTTGTCCTTTATTCTCAAAGTTGAACATAAGGGAGGTGATGCCATGATATACAAGTGAACTGGATTTGACTGAGAGATGGCTGTACAAGGTCACCAGCTTCCTTTGAAACCATCTGGCTTCAGTGGCCAGATATAAATCAAGATATAAATCCAGGTGGTCCTGGATTTAGTGGGATATCTTGGTCTTTTTAAGCTAAGGTTTTTAACAGGTCTCAATTTGACTGAGGTAATTGTCGATTAAGTGATGATTAAGTGATATAGATAAACGATAAAGATAGATATACATATATTATTTAGGTATATTATATATGTGCAAGATAGATAGATAGATAGATAGATAGATAGATAGATAGATATAGATATATATACTCATATACAAGTGATTCTGTGTATGTATCCACAAAAAATGGTTATATATACGGGGGTATATAGATACATACAAAATCACTTTTTTGTGGTAGCAAGGAAGTGGAAACAAAGTAAATGCTCATTAATGGAGGGATGAATAAACCAACTATGAGATAGAAATGGCATGGAATACCTTTCTGCTTTAAGATACAATGAGCCTCAAAAAGTTATCAAACTGTGCATACCATTTGTTCCAGCAGTGTTGCTACTGGGTTTATATCCCAAAGAGATTTTAAAGAAGGGAAAGAGACCGGTATGTGCAAGAATGTTTGTGGCAGCCCTCTTTGTAGTGGCCAGAAACTGGAAACTGGGTGGATGTCCATCAGTTGGAGATTGGCTGAATAAAGTGTGGTATATGAATATTATGGAATACTATTGTTCTGTAAGAAATGACCAACAGGATGATTTCAGAGAGGCCTGGAGAGAACTGATGCTAAGTGAAATGAACAGGACCAGAAGATCATTATATATTTCAACAACAATACTCTATGATGATTAATTCTGATATACGTGACCCTCTTCAACAATGAGATGAATTAAATCAGTTCCAATAGTGCAGTAATGAACTGAACCAGCTACACCCAGTGAAAGAACTCTGGGAGATGACTATGAACCACTACATAGAATTCCCAATCCCTCTATTTTTGTCCGCCTGAATTTTTGATTTCCTTAACAAGCTAATTGTACACCATTTCAAAGTCTGATTCTTTTTGTACAGCAAAATAACTGTATGGACATGGGTACATATATTGTATTTAATTTATACTCTAACATATTTAACATGTATTGGTTAACCTGCCATCTGGGGGAAGGGGTGGGGGGAAGGAGGAGAAAAGTTGAAACAAAAGGTTTTGCAATTGTCAATGCCGAAAAATCACCTATGCATATATCTTGTAAATAAAAAAGCTATAATAAAAAAGATACAATGAGCTTGATGAATTCAGAGAAGTATGAGAATAATATATGAAATATACAAGGGATAGTCAATACAATTAAAGGGAATATATAGATTTGCTGAGAGAGACAGAGTCAGAAATGGAGAGTGAATAAAACAATATGAATGAAACAATAATAAAAGCAATTGAAATAAAATGCTATAGAATTTGTTTAAAAGTTTGACCCCTACCAGATACCTTCTAAGGTGCTTTCTAATTCTCGATTGTCAATTATCCTTTGACAAATCTCAGTTGTGCCACTTAGTACCATATGAGATTGGACAAGTTGCTGGAGGAACCCTTTTCTGTAAAGTAGGAATTCTTTTGTTATCCTCTTAATAGGGTATAAGGACCAGAAAAGATATTATATTAAAATGTCTATAGTAATTCCTGACTCTATTGTCTCCTCTCACTCTAAAGTCTTATTCCTATGCCTCAAAGGATCACCAGATCATAGATATAAAATTGAAAGATACTTTAAAGTTATCTAGACCAACCTCTGCCTTTTACAGATCAGGAAATTGAGACTTTCTGAGTGACCTGTCTAAAGTCAAAAAGTCATTAAGTCATGGAACATGAATAAAACCCGGGTCATTTGATCTTTTCTTGATGTACATTGCTTGCCTGTATTCCTACATCTATTACAATGTTTGGAACATAGAAGGCTTTTTCATTTATTCATTTATTCTTTCCATTACACTGTGCTGACAGTTTATGATGGATGGGAGGTGTCCTCATATTTTCAAGGTCTATGCTGGCAAAACTCATTGTTGGATTTTGTGCCTTTTCTCTATGAATGTTGGCCAACCTATTCAAGTATAGAGAGTTTGATCATCAAAAAGATAACAAACAAATGATAAAATTTAGCTTTTTTTTTTCTTTTTTTCTATTTTCCCATAGCTTTAGTAATTCATGAACTCTTCTACCAAGTCATTGGGAGCTTCCAAACTGGGTTGAATATGACATTCTGAATTTTTAGAGAACATGAAGGTTTACAAATAATTTATCTTACTTTGGTTTTGTGTAGCAGGGGTGGGGATAGTTCAAATGCTATTGGGACCATTTGCAGAGGAGAAAAATCAAAAAGTGTATATGATTTGCCTTGCTAGTAAGTAGCAGAGTCAAAATGCAAATTCAAGTTTTCTGACTCCCAGTTCAATACTCTTCATATTAACACTATGTGGCCCTCCATGAGCCATCACATGAATGTAATTATGAGTCTCTGGAAATTTCAAAGTATCATTTAGACCATGCCTTGTGGAAACTGAGGACTGACTGAGGAAACATTGAGGGACAACACAAGGAAAAAAGTAAAGAGGCAGAAAAGGGGAGAAGGAGAGAAGGAAGGGGAAGAAAGAGACAGACAAGCAGAGACACAAAGAGAAAACCATAGAGACAGAGAGAGAGAGACACAGAGAGAGACAGAGAGAAAGAGAGAGACAGAGATAGGAGATGAAAGAGAGAGACAAAGACAGAGACAGAGAAAGAGATTAGGATAGGTAAATGTGGATAGATAGATAAAAATAATAGGCAAATAGCTGGTTAGAAATAATAGATGATAAAAATGCAAGAGGAGAAAGATATCTACAGATTTCTATATGCATATATCTATATGCATATTCATATATACACATATGTATAAATATTGTATACAGTGCATTGTGTGTATGTTGTGTATATTTGTATGTGTAGTGAGTGTGTGTGTGTGTGTGTGTGTGTGTAAAAATTTCTCTTATTCATATTAAAGGATGATCTGAAACAAAGTATTTATGTACTTCTCCAAAGGCAGCTGATGGAGATTATTATATTAAGATACATTTGTAAATGTATTATGTCTATGTATATTATCTATGTATAAAAATACTTTTCTTAAGAATGACAAATAGAAAGCATGGTCATATATGCATACACATATATACATATGTATAAAAATAAACATATTTTATACACACATGTCATTTTTCCAAAGTCTTGCAAATTTTAGGTAGTGTATCATTTCATCATTTCCCAAGAAACCTTTGGATTGTCAAATATCTATTTGTATATCAGAAACATTTGTTTCATGAACAGCTTTACATTGTTAACAGTTGTTGACTAAAATATTTCATATTGTCCTAAGGTGAGCAAAGCTCTACACAAATGACAGGATTTTCATGAAATATGCAAAAGTAAAGACTTGCTTTGTTTGTGACATGCTGTGCATAATCTCATGAAAGTACTACAAGATCCCAAGCCAAGAAAATTTTGATGATTTGAAAAAAAAAAAAAAAAAGATAGCTTGAGTGAGAGTTCTCTGCTACAATTATTGTTCAAAGTTAAAAGTATAGGGCAGTCTTTGTTCTTGCTATCCCAAGAGAAAGGAAGGTGCTTATACTGATTTCCATCTCAAGTTCAACTATTTCTAGTATACACCTGGAGAATTTTTATTTCCATTCCATAAACACTTATTCAAGCCTACTGTGTATAGAACATTGTGGTAGGTGCTGAAAGATACAAAGATTAGATAAGAAAAGTTCCTGTTTTCATGAGCTTTATGGTCTGGAAGCTAATAATTAGGCCTCATATCTTTATAGAATTTTATTTTTTACCTACATTATTTCATTTAAACCTCACAACATCCATTTAAATAGATTATAAGTAGTTTTATAGTTTTACCAATAAGCAAAATAATATTAATGATTAAAAGCTAGCACTGGGAATAAAAGCTGGATTTTCTGAATCTTAATCCATTTTTTTAAATTTTTCACATAGGAGCTGTTACTCGTAATTATTTTTATATAATTTAGATTGATTTATAAACTAGATAGTCATGTCCTTGAAATTATGTTAATCCTATGGTAAGAAATATAACAAGTACAACAAAAGTAATGAGAGATTCCACAACTCATCAACAAAAACTATCATAAACAAAAGCAGCAACTTGTACATGAATCATTTATAATGGTGAATCAAAACCATCATTGTTCTGGTAATGTAATTTTAAAAACTCTACTCAAATTCTATTCTGATACCTATGGGGCTGTGCTGTTGTTTTTGTTTGTCTTTCATACTAGAAGAGGTCTAATGACATCATGATGTTGAGGTCAAAGTAATGTGTGTTTGACTATGGCTAACAATACAAGGCTCTAACAAGTCAAGTACAGATAGTCTAAATACTTGGAATGGAGTTATTTCTAGATTTGTTCATTTCATGTTTCCTTTGGGCTATAGTTTCTTCTTTGATGGGAGTGCCATGTTGGGCAGTTCTATGCTAATGTGAACCCTATTTCACAATAGATATTAAAGTTCTTCAGAGTGACCTTGAAAGTTATCTTGTATTACTTCTGAACTCCACATGAATGTTTGCTTTGTGTGAGTTCACCATAAAATAATCTTTTAGATTAACATACTTTTGGCACTTGGGCTATGAGGTCAACCTATTGGGGTTTTATTCTCTGTAGTAGAGTTCAAATACTTGGCTATTCAACTCAAGAGAGGACCTAAATGTCCAATTCCTTGTCTTGTCAGGAAATCTTAAGAATCTCCCTAAGACAATTCAAATGGAAGCAGTTCAATTGGCTGGCATAAAACAAAAATGAGGTCAGCATAATGGCTCTGTAGACCTTCATGTGAATAGCAGCCTAATACCTCTTCTTTCATATTTTTTCCCAGAGCCTTCCAAATGCTGAGCTAGTTCTGTTTATGTCTGCATCAACCTCATCATCTTTGTGGACATCTCTGGAAAGTATAATGCCAAAGTAAGTTAACGTATCCACAGCATTCAAAATCTCTTCATCTGCTATAACCAATAGTTCCACGTATGGATGGTGTGGTCCTAGCTAGTGGAGAATCTCTGTTTTCTTGGTGCTGACTATCAGGCCAAAATTAGTACAAGAAGCAAAAACAAAAATGATCCATATTATGCTGCCTCCCAGTCTCAGAAGGTGTTTAAGGAGATCGGAAAAGGTTTCCAAGGTATAGTGTCACAGTAAATATCTTCTCTTGGGACAAGCCAAGTTAAATTCAAAGTCACTAGCCTGTCTGCAATGAGATGAATGTTTTTAACTACAGAATATCTCCAAGACCATCCACTGAGTCATAAAGCTTTCAAATTATTATGCCTGATACCTACAGGGATCAGAAAAAGGAGAAAAACTATTAACTGTTCTTTTCATGGTCACAAAGAACTGAAAGTAAGTAGGTACCCACTTATTAAGAAATGCTTAAATAATGGATTGGAATTATGCCATAAGAAATGAAAGAATGGATAGCTTAAAAGGAAACTATGAAGGTCTTTGTGAACTCATTCAGAGTAAAATGAACAGAACTAGCTTTAAAAGACTTTAGAAATCTGAATAATATAATGATAAACTTAAAGTATGGAGGTCTGAAGAAAAAATATACTATTCAATTTCTGTCAAATAGATGATAAACTTAAAATGTAGAATGAGACAAATGTTTCCATATATGTCCAATGTGAGAATTTGCTTTATAAAATTATGTTCATTTATTTTGAAGATTTATATTTTGTTTTATGGGGGGGAAGTATGAGAAAGAAATTATATAGATATAATATGCAAATATATATCATTATGTGTATACACATATGAATGACATATGTGTATATGTATACACATTATATATTATACATGTGTGTATATATGTGCACATATGCATGCAGATAGCATATATGTGCACCATGTAATGAATGGATAAATATAAGAACACTCAGACTTCAGAAAGACATAGGAAAAATTACACAAACTGATGCAAAGTGAAGTGAGCAGAACCAGAACAATGTAGTAACTTCAATGTAAAGATAATCAGTTGTGAAAGACTTAGTAACTCTAATCAACAATGATCTATCACAACTCAAAAACCCACAAAAAAATCTCATGATATAAAATATTGTCCAGAAAGGAAACTGATGGACTGAATGTGCCCGTTGAAGCATATTTTTCCCTTCTGTTTTTCTGATTTTATTCTTCCCACCCAATTTAAAATGAAGCATTTGTAACAGAAATATCTGATGACTTTATCTCTAAACCAACAATTACAAATCAAAAGCTCTTGAAACATTAAGATATTGTATTGTTTTAGGCATCTTCTAGAATTGGAACAAGCAAATAACTAGAAGAAGCATGTTCACTTCAGACTTTAGCAAGAACTATCTAAATGTCAGTTGCTTTGCATTGAAGTTACCAGTGAAAATAGCCTTCCATTTATTTTTCTTTGAGAAATAAAACCCTGAAGATTGAGATCAGAGGTGGAAACTGTAAGGAAAAAAAAGAAGACTCCAAAATTCCTCCCCCTCCCCCAAATAAGAGACTCCAGCCTAAATGAGGATGAAAATTGTAACAAAAACATCAAGGCAGGAATGATAATAATTATATTTAGTATTTTAGTGCTTTAAGGTTTAGAAAGTATTTTATGTGCTTCCTTCAATCACAGTAGTCCTAAATATCTTCATTTTACAGATAAGGAAACTGAAGCTGAAAGAAATTAAGTGACATATTCTTTCACCTGATTTTCTTTTTTGTGGGTGAGTGACCCTGGTCTTTTTTAAGGTCATTGGGACTGGAATATTTAGAACCTTCTTTTTTCTTATGTATTCCACCTATGATCTCAATCTTCAGACAAATGACATTAATTTCACCACCTCTCATTCTGTTCATCTGTAAAGAATTTGACTAAATTGTTTCTTTTTTGAAATTTTGTTTTCAACTAATAAACTTTTTTTCTATACTCTTCTCACATAAGAAAAAAGAAAAGAAAATCCTTATAATATTATTGCCAAATTGGACAATTTTGAGAGATTTTAAGAATTCTGATTAAGGCAACAATCAACCAGTGTTCCAGCATTCTACTTCTATAGTGCCCCTGTAAAGTGAGGGCACTTGGTCTATATGTATAAACTATTATTAGCTGATATGGAAAGGAGGGAGAAAAATTTGGAACTCAAAATTTAAAAAAATAAATGAATGTTAAAAACTATCTTTATATGTAACTGGAAAAATAAAATACTCAAATAAATAAAAGAACATTACCAAAAAACAATATTCTGTCAACCAACAATTAATGTGGGAGTGTAAGTAGGAATCTAAATCATGTAGTAGTCTTTAATAAATGTTTGTTGACTGGGGAAAAAAAAAGAACTCAAAGTATCAACTCTTAATAAGTTAAAAATGAGATTTTCACATATTATTGTTTCTTAAAGTGGGTCACACCTGCAATTCATAATACTTTTAAACCGTATCTACATTTCCCACTCTAAAAATTTCTCATTTGTATTCAACTGAAAACCAAATTGATAATGTCATCCTGGGATGCTTCCATAAACATTTGTCTGTTTCAAAAATTTAACTGTATTACACTCCCAGTAGCTGTCACAGTATTATTACCATTTAGCTATTCCTCTTCCCATCTCTACCTTAGCTTATTTCAGAATTTATCAATATACATTATTTTCTGAAATGAGCCCTTTATCACACTAACAGGTATTTTCCATAATCCAAGGTGATGGCAGCCAAGGAGATCATTCATAATTACATGCCCAAGAAGTTGGTGATGGTAAAAAAGAAAAAAAAAAAAAAAAGGTAATCAGGAGTTAATGATCTAACTATCAGATGTGAAAAATCATTCTAATTACTTTGTACTATAATTACAATCCTAAATTGCCCTTTTTAAAAACTCATTTTAAAAATTGCAGGAGTAGTGAATCTCTAGCTCTTTGTGGGGTATCAGGGTTAGGTTAAACTAAATACTTCCATAAGGCCTGGCAGTAAGATGATACAGTGGACAGAGCATGAGACCTAGAAACTTAAGTTCACATCTGGGCTCAGATACTCACCAGCTCTGTGATATTAGGCAAGTCACTTAACCTCTGTTTGACTTAGCTTCATCATCTGTAAAATGGGGTAATAATAGCACCTATCTCCCAGAGTTGGTGTAAGGATCAAATAAGAAAATATTTATAAAGTTCTAGGCAGAGTACCAAGTACAGTAAGCACACTATAAAAATATTAGCTGTTATTATAGGGTAAAGTCAGTGAATGACCAAAAGACCACCAAGACATAATCTACTGTCAACAAGAAATGATATTACACGAAGAAGAGATGGAGAAGAAGAACAAGGAGAACAAGGAGTAGAAGGAGAAAGAGAAAGAGGAGGAGAAAGAGGAGGAAGAGAAGGAGAAGAACTGAAGAAGAAGAAAAACTGAAGAACAGAAGAAAGAAGAAGAAGAAGAAGAAGAGGAAGAAGAGGAAGAAGAGGAAGAAGAGAAGAAGAAGAAGAAGAAGAAGAAGAAGAAGAAGAAGAAGAAGAAGAAGAAGAAGAAGAAGAAGAAGAAGAAGAAGAAGAAGAAGAAGAAGAAGAAGAAGAAGAAGAAGAAGAAGAAGAAGAAGAAGAAGAAGAAGAAGAAGAAGAAGAAGAAGAAGAAGAAGAAGAAAGAAGAAAGGAAAGAGAGTAAGGGAAGAAGGAAGGGAGAGATAGAAAGGAAGAGAGGAAAGAAGGAAAAAGGAAGGAGGGAAAGAAAAGAAAGGAAAGAAAGAAGAACAAAAGAGAGGGAGAAAGGAAGAAAGGAAGGAAAATCTCTTCCCACCCCCAAATGTACACACTATATACTTTAAAATTTGATCTGTATTATTATCATTTTATTCATCATTTTCTTAAGTCTAAAGCTGGGGTCAGCAAAGTATGGTCTGTGACCAAAATCTGACCTGTGCCTGTTTTTCTAAAGCAAGTAAGCTAAGAATGTTGTGTTTTTTGGTGGGGTTTTTTTATATATGTTTTAAAGTAAGGTTTTATTTTATTTTAAAATGTAAAATAATAATAATAATAATAATAATAATAAATTCTTAGTTCAGAGTACCAAACAAAAACAAACTGCAAGTTAGATTTGGCCACTTGAGCAATTGTTTGCCTACCTTGGTCTAGACCAGTGGTGTCCAATTCAAATAGAAATGGTTCTATGCTGCTGACATATTAACTTAGAAAACCACAGATTGTCATTATCTATGTTGTACTGTGTTTTTTTATTTATTTTGTTAAAAATGTCCTAACTACATTTTATTATGGTTTGGGTTGCACTTGAAATATGGGTAGCATGGCCTTTGAATTTGATACCTCTGACAATCAAGAAAACAATAAATTAAGACCTGATTTGTAATGATTGCTCATTTCTGATGCAAAAATTCTCATGATGAAAATTTAGCAATTAGATTATATGAGCTGGTTTGATCTGACTTCTGAACACCCCTCCTTATATTTTAGAATGAATTTAAGCATTGGATACCTATCATGTTTTCAGTTCCATATCAGGAATATGCCAGTTGAGGAGGGACATAAGACTAATGTGAATACAAGTCAGAGAACAACAAGAAACAGTACATGAGTCTAAAGTAGAGCAACATGCTGTAAGAAAATAAGGGAAAAAAACTTATTAGAGAAGTCATAAAAGGATTCATCAAGGAAGTGGGCCAGTAACTGGTCCTGGAAGCCTATGTCTTTGAATAGTGGCTGGGAAATGGAAGAGAAATCCTGGACAGAGAGCAACCTCAAGTTAGAGCCACTTGTAAATACAACATGCATGTGGGATGTCCAACAGTTTAAAAAGTGCCTTTTGAATAAAGCCTATGATACAACAATCAAAGAGACAGCATTCAGAATGAGAAGTTGTTGAAATGGTGGCTTCTGTTGCTGCTGAAAGTAATATCTATATCTATACTATAAATACCATCACCTTACTTACCTTCTTTGGGCCTCAGTTTCCTCATCTATAAAATGAAGCAGTAAGGACCAGATTAATAGCAAGATTCTACTATTCTATTCTTTTTTTTTTTTTTTTTGGGGGGGGGGGGTCAACAAGTAATCCTATAGGAAAGGCACAATGAGTTTTCATCCATGTCCATTCATTAATCAATATCAAAATTTTTACTCAAATCAAAATTGTCAGTATATACATATTTATGTGTCCATGGGTGTGTTCTGGATTATTATTTTTTTTTTAATATTGCTTCTCTTCAATGAGTAAAGCAGATGAAATTTGCCTAACTGCAGAGAAAACTAATGCAGGGTTTATGTTGGTTTTGTTGTTGTTGTTTAAGTTTAAAATATCATTGAAAGGATTAATCTCAATTTCTTTAATCCCAGAGCTCTTTTAAAAATTATCATGAATCTCACTTTTGAAGTTTGGCATTAACATTAACAAGTACTGACTTAATAGTGAATAAAATGTCAATGGTTTCTCTCTCTATGAAAGACCAATAAGAAAATCTGCTCCATTAAGAATTTTCCCTAAAGTCAACTCCTTAGACAACTGAAAAATTGCTAACTATTCAAATAAAAATTGCTAACTATTCAAAGATTGCTCCATGTGGATGACACACACAGGAAATGCATGTGGTCCACACCTACTCTGGAACAAAACACTGTATTGAGAAAAAATTGGTGGGGCTTTGCTAAGATGTTCCACCAAAAACAAAAATAAGGTCATTTCCCCAAGTCAATGTCAATGTAGAGCAATGTTTCCAAAGTAAGTCCTATAGAATAGCTCCTACCACAAAGATATGACCTCCATTTGAATTCATTTTCTGCTGTGTTCTGAGCTTCAAGAAACACAGTGAAATACATATATACACACACATACACACACACACACACACACACACACACACACACACACACACACACACACATATATATATAGTTGAAAAGTTATATAGCTCTGATGTAAGATTATTAGGGAGGAAGGGAGGAGAATTTCTCACTAGATAAACTTATATGCATATACTATTAGATCTCATCCTTTAAATCCTGTCATGCTCCTGCTGTGAAAAGATACTTGTAAGCAAAACTTGCAAGCAGGACTGGTTTCTGCCTCTTATCAAAGTTGAACTCCCCAAATATGTTCCAAATAGTTCCAGAAAACTCTCAGTGTAAACTTCAGATGCAGGACACCTGAGCCTGCTTTACCTGGAGTTTCAAGATAAAAGGAACAAAGCCCAAAGACTGAAAAGAAAAAAAAAAAATTCCCTCTTTGAGAAGGGCATTTTTTTATATTAATGTTTGCACTGAACAGATTAAATTTGGACAAAGTGTTTGGAACTGTGATGATAAAGTACGTCAGCTAATATTTTAAGCTCCTGTACATATGCCTGCAAACTGGAACTTTTTAATGAAAAAGAAAAAAATGACCTCTTTTTCTGTCCCAGAACTTTCACTGAAAATGCATTGAACCATAGAGGAGTCACTCAGACTAACTTTAAGGGTAAGTTTAAGAAATAGTCAATGTTGGAAGGGTTACAGGGGAAAAAAGTACATGAATGTAGTGTTGGTAGAGTTCTGAAATAGAACTTCTAGAAGATGATTTGGAATTATAATAATAGGTACTAAATTGTTTACAACCTTTGACCCAATAATACTATTATATGGCATATACATTAAGAAGTTCAAACACAGAGAGATCCTACATAAACATTTATATATCACTCATAGCAGAATTTTTGTAATAAGAAAAAAAATGAGAAAAATAAATGTCCATTGATTTGAGAAATAGCAGAACAAATCATGATGTAGGAATGTAAAGACACTGTAAAATATGACATCATAAAGGAATTCAGAGATACCTAGGAAAATGACTAATCTGATATAGAATGGACTAAGTAGAATTAAGATAATTGTAATTATTACACTTTTATTCTACAATAATTACAATAATGTAAATGAAAGCAACCAGATTAAAATGAATTTCAATGACTAATCTTGGTTCCAGAGAAAAAAAATTATAAAAGTCATTCCTTTTTTTTTTTTAATAGAAAAATAGTTTATGTGTTTTGTGGGGAGAAGGTCAAGTACACAATGTTGCATACACTATTAGATGTGAGTATATCATCAATTGTCTCTTACAAAAAAGATTTCAATGTATGTGTATGTGTGTGCATGTGTGGAAAGAAATATTTCAGGAAATAATCTACTGTTAAAAAAATGTTTTATAGCATGATTAAAAAAAATTTGTTTACTTTTTTTCTAAGGTGATAAAGGACACAAAAGCCAGAAGGATAGTTTTGTGATAGAAGGTAAGATAGATAATTTGTGAAAGGATCCATAGTTCCTTTTTTTTTGCCTGAACCTCAGGAGGATAATCAATTCCTCTAGTGATTATTCCTAATATAGATCTAAAAGGGGAGAAGGGAAAAAGGTAGGAGAAGTAATGGAGAGAAAGGAAAGAAGTTGGAGGTAAAGATGAGGAAGAAAGAGGAAATGGAAGGTGTATGAATATATACATTACTATATATATAGTAATATATTATATATGGCTAGTGGGAATAATTGCTATTGTTCATGTCTAATTTTTCATGACCCCATATGGGGTTTCTTAGAAAAGGTGGTTTGCCATTTCCTTCTCTACCTCATTTTATACATGAGGAATAGAATAATGGTTCATCTTTCATATGTGGCTTCAGTGGTCACTAAGTGACCTTTGTTTCAAATTAAACAACAAATATTTCTTATATCATATCCATATGAAATGTCATAATCATTTCTGAGATGGACACCTCAGGATATAATGAATAAAAAAGGCATTAGGGTTTGGAGTCAGAGAACATGAGTTTGAGTCAAGTCTTGTACTTCATTGGATGATCTGAGGAAAACAAATCATTTTATCTGAGTCTTAACTTCTCAGTCTATAAAAGTCATTAATAATATTTGCCCCCACCAACACCTCACAGGAGTTACTGAAGATCAAATGAGAGAGAGACAGAGAGACAGAGATAGAGACAAAGACTGAGAGACAGAGGCAAAGAGAGAGACAGTTTTTTTAAAAAATTTTAAAGTTCCATATAAAAATGCTGTAAGAATAAAACAAGACCACCACCTCTTGCATGTATTCTCCCCAATCCCCATAGATGAAAGTGATGATTGTCTTCTCAAACATCCCCAGACTTGTTTTTCTCTTTGGTCTCCATATACTCATACACAGTGTTGGATGCCTACAATACAACATAGAGCATAGAGTCATCATATTGTTCATTTTTATTCCCATAACCTAGCTCTATATATGCTAATATATGCTAAATTTAAATGAATTATGAGACCTGAGTTTTCACCAAGAAACTTACCAGATAGTTGGTAAGACAGGATATATACACACATTAAGCCAAGTAATTGTAGTTATAGTGTCATACATAGTTAGAAAAGACCTCAAAGGCTATTAAATAAAACCCCCTCATTTTTAGATTAAAAAAAACAATCCTTGGGGAGTTTAAGTGCCCAAGGTCACACAGGCAGGTTCAGAGACTTGACCCTAGACCTACCAACTCAAGAACCAGTGCTCAGTGCAAGTCACTGCACAATGAATTTAAAAGGTAGTGAATGCCATAGGAATAGAGAGAGAGAGAGATGTCACTGTGAACTAAAGGACCTGTACCCAAAAGGCTGGTTATCACTCAGAGGAGAAAAAGGAAATGGAGAGAAGCATTCTGGTATTTTCATGAGCCTGTGATTTCACTAACAAGGTCCCACCAATTATGCAGACAACTACTATGGATCTAATATTTTTGAAGATCAAGGTATCCCATAATTTATAGGCATGTGCTATCACCCAGGGTAGGAATAAAGGAGGGAGATTTCATTGAGAAGATAGGTCTTGATAAATGTTGGAGGGGATGTGGGAAAATAGGACACTAATTGTTGGTGGACTTATGAACTGACCAAATCATTCTGGAGAAAAATTTGGAACTATGCCCAAAGAGTTATCAAACTGTGCATATCCTTTGATCCAGCAATATCTCTACTGGGTCTGTGTCCCAAGAAATTATAAAAAAGGAAATGGACACACATGTGCAAAAATGTTTGTGGCAGCCCTCTTTGTAATGGCAAGGAATTAGAAATTGAGTGGATGCCCATCAGTTGGAGAATGACTGAATAAGTTATGACATATGAATGTAATGCAATAGAATTATTCTATAAGAAACAATTAGCAGAATGATTTTAGAAAGCCCTGGAGAGACTTACATGGACTAATGCTAAGTGAAGTGAGTAGAACCAAGAAAACATTGTACACAGCAACAAGATTATACAATGATCAATTCTAATGGGTGTGATCTTTTTAACAATGAGGTGATCAGTCCAATTCCAAAAGACTTGTGATGGACAGAGCCATCTGCACTCAAAAAGAGGACTGTGGGGACTGAGTATGGATCATAACATGGTATTATCACCTTAAAAAATAAAGCAGACAGGTCTTTATTTCAGTGAGAAACTTGGTGTTGTTAAAGACCAAAACCAAACCTAAAGATAGTCCAGCCCATTCTCCTCTTGTTTAATTCTGGATTTAGTTCATTATCCATGTTTGATGTCTATCCCAAATACAGTCGTCTTTATTAGTCTGAATAATGAATATCCTGGAGTGTTCACATGCATTTAAATTCACACTATTTGAATTTATTGCTATATAAAATGAGATAATTGGTTCCAGCTTAATGGAAGTACACAATGTGAATCTGAGTAATGCGATCATCTTTAGGCAGAATCATTCTCTTCATTAATCAGACCTAGCTATATCTACACCACTGAATCAGTTATACAACTTTCCCATTAAACTGTATTTCCTAGTTCTGAACTATGAGCATTCTTCACATTTGATTCTTTTTCTTGTAGGAAGAGCTAAATAAAACTCTTTTGAATCATTATATTTCTCATTTAATAGAATGTGCAGTGTTCCACATCTTGTTGAAATCAACACATTGTCATTAACAAAAAGGAGCATCTGGAGGACCTCAATCATCTTGAAGACACCCTATTCCATTCACATCCAATGATGGACACAGTGATAGTAAGCATCTTTGGTGCGCATATGTATCCCTGTCTGATGTTTTGTTTGATATCAATAATCAGAATTAATGAACACAGTTATCTCTATTGTTACATCTTTAAAGTAATCTTCTAAGTTCTGTTAAGTACATATGGAAACATGTTATTGCAGGAGGATTTTAAGGCAGCATTTTGTTCTACCTAATCAAATATTTTTAAATAATCACAATGACATATTATATTTACTACAAAATTCAATCTTACATGATCCAAAAGAGGGTACTATAAAACACATTTTGAAAATGTCAGCTTAATCCTTTCTCATATCTACATCAGAAAAGCATCAGAATGAAGAGATTAGTCTCTCAAAGACTTAGATGAGATGGAAAAGTAGGAATGTGGGTCAATAATTGTTGATATTTAGTAATTCTTAAATTGACTTAATCTTAAATAGTAAGATCTGATTTCTTCCCCCTACTCCAAGTCTTTGGAAACTTTTCTTCTTTTAAATACATTGAAAAACAATTCCTTAATACTTTCAAAATCTTATTGCTCCCAGCAAAAATTTCTCTTCTGTGTCCTTGATAAATTCCAGCTATTTTTCCCCAATTTTGTTTTCTTTGGGGCTGTTTCTATTTACCTATTCAGCACTTTGGGCACTGCTATGTCTGTGTTCAAATGTAGTGACTCCATTATCATTGATAAAGAAAGTGCTTACTCCTATTATGTTTTTTTGTTTTTTATCTTTGTGTTCTCTTTCCTGTTTCCTCCCCACCCCTCCCCACATGCAGCCTATGGTGGAAGGATACTGACCTACTTATACTTACTCAAATATGGCGCTGGTACTCCTTCTCTCTTATCCATGTCTTTGCTATGGCTGTCCCCCATGATCAGAATTCTCTAACTTCTTCCTGACTACCTTCAAAATTCAGCTCAAATCTCAGCTACTGCCACGGGATTTTCCTTGTTTTTCCCACCATCTTCCTCCCTTCTTTCAAATTGCTTTTATATGTAGCTTGTATATCCTAAGTTATTAATGCCTTGAATCTCCCATTAGAATGTAAGCTCCTGGAAGATAGGAACTATTTATTTGCCTTTATCTCTAGTGTTTAGCACAATACTTAATACTTAATAAATGCATATTAACTGACATTTTCATCCTTAAATATCCTCAGGATTATTTGTTTCAAGTTTATCAAAGTCTATCATGTGAGGAATCACAGAATTTAAGAGTTAGAAGGGACTTTTACAGCCATTTTACCAACCCATTATAAAATACCCTTATTGTGATTCTCCTACAAACTACATCTATCCAGATTAGTTGTCTCTTCTTTTCCCACTCAACCACATTCCTTTGGACTTCTTCATAACTCCCCTCTCAAACCTCCCTCTTTTGCTGGGTACTTTCCCTTTTCACTGATCACCACCCTGCCTTTTCCAGACTCTTTATGTGTGTTGTAATCACTTTTTGATTGTAAACACCCTGAGGACAGAGACAATCTTTTTTGCATACTTATATTCCCTGTGCTTAACACATTGCCTGGAACTTGGCAGGTACTTCATAAATGTTGATTAACATCAGTGGACAGTAGAGTAGAACGTATGAGAAAAATTGTATAATCAAAGCAAGGCCTGACCCTGGGCAAAATTTATTTATTTAGTTAATAAAGGCTTTTTAGTTTCAAAATATATGCAAAGATAGATTTTAACATTCAGCATTGAAAAACTTTGTGTTCCAGATTTTTTTCTCCCTCCCTTCCCCCTCCCTCCCTTCTCTAGATGGCAAGTAATCCAATATAGGTTAAACATGTGCAATTCCTATATATAAATATATATATATATATTTTTTTTTTTTTTGCAAAAAAAAAAAATAATAATCAGATCAAAAATGAAAAAAAAAAAAAAAAAAAAAAAGCAAGGAAACAACAAAGAAAGATGAAAGCACTATGTTGTGATCCACATTCCATTCCCATAGTCCTCTCTCTGGATGCGGATGGTTCTCTCCATCACAAATCTATTGGAATTGACCAGAATCACCTCATTGTTGAAGAGAGCCACAAGTGAACAAATTTATAAAATGGACTTTTGTTTTTCTCTTATCTTTTTTCTACCTGCTCTTTAAGACCCCTCTTTCACATTTTACTATCTTCTCCCTTAGTACCTAGCACAACATGTTTATTCTTTATGATTCAATTTCTCCTGAGTGCCCCAATTTGACAGCTTTGTACCAGGCCATAATTGATACTCTCTTCTTGCAAATACTCATTTTAATTGTATCCAGAAATTTAAAAAAAATACTTAAGAGTTCATATTAATATAGTACTTTAAAGTTTTCAAAATATTTTCTCTGGAATAATCTTGTGAAGTTGGTGGTGTAAGTATTGCTGTCCCCATTTTACAGATGAGAAAACTCAAGCTTAAGTGAATCCTTTAGGCATAAGTCTGAATTCTGTTTTTCTGACTACAGCTCTAGTTCTTTTTCCTAGGTATTTCCAAAGCACCAACGATTAGTCATCACATCAGTATGGGTATTATCTCCAATAATGATTCCCTTGAAATCCACCCTTTGCCTGGTCATTCTGTGTAAATCTTGACCATCCTCTCATAAACTAACCATAAAGGGTACACCCAAACTGTAAGTGGTCTTCCTCAAATTTTCTTGACATTACAAATGTCATGAGCCTCTGTCATATGCCCAGGCCACCTGAGATGGCATTTTTCCATGTGAAAAGACTGGTAGCTGCTTCCAGGAAACTGGAACACATGGACATTCTGGGTTGACCATTTTTCCCAACAAGGTTGTGGATAACTTTCTCCTTTGTTTATTAAGAACTGTTTACCTATTCAGAATGATTCAGCAACAGCTTTAGCTTATATGGCATTAGCATCTGAGCAAGGCTGCAATATCTTTATTCATACCAAGTTGTTACGGGGAAGGGCCTTCTGCTCCCTCAGAGACCATTTGCCTCCCCATAAATGGACCTGGGTCTTTGCCCTTTTTGTTCATTTGTCTCTATTGTAATGCAAAAAACTCAGTCTGGCCCAGCAACAATAACCAAAGGGATTTGGGAGTCCAGGAATCCAGGACGGATATTGTAGCTAGTCCAGCAGTGATGCCTTAAGTGCCAGATATCCAACCTAACAGAAGCCAGCACTGATACTAGCTTTGGACTTGAACTTGGCTAGACCAGTGTTATATAGGAACCCAGCTAAATTTTGAACCTAATCTCCTCTTCCAATGCAGACCTAGATTTTGTTGCTGTTGTCCAGTCATGTCTGAATCTTTATGACCCCACTTGGGGTTTTCTTGGCAAAGACTCTGGAATGATTTGCCATTTCCTTCTCCAGTTCATTACTAAGGCAAACAGGGTTACATGATTTGCCCAGGATCATACAGCTAGTAAGTATCTGAGGCGAAATTTGAACTCAGGTCTTCTTGACTTCAGGCCTAGCACTTCATCTCCTGTGTTACCTAGTTGCCATTTAGATAGTTGAAAGAAAGGTTTATGTATTTGTTTTTGCTATAGCTTTGAAATACATATTTTTTTTAAATTTTAACAATAGCTTTTTATTTTCAAAATACATGCAAAGATAGTTTTCAACATTTACCATTGCAAAACCTTGTGTTCCAAATTTTTTCCCTCCCTTCCCCCACTCCTCTTCTCTAAATAGCAAGTAATCCAATATACATTAAACACATGCAATTCTTCCAAACATATGAAATAAATATTATTAAAAGATAATCTGATATTAAGTGGAAGTAGAGTACTAGTCACAATGAGAGAACATAGCTGATAGCAGCTCAAACTGATGATAGAGAAGAAAGATGCCCTTAAAATATCATAGTGCTTGAGAATAGTAAAAGGGAAAATGGTACAGGTCTGGCCCTGACATATACTGTCCATGCATGCATTTCTTGGTCTCCCCCCATAAACATATCATCTTTTTTCGTTATATATATTCCTTTAACAATACCTCACAGGTATTATTTCTGCTTTGTAACACACTGCTCCTCAGCTCGTGACCATTTGTGCCTCTCTATGGCCTTTTACTATATTGTGTAATAAAATTAAATCCTTGGAGGAGATAATCCACAGGCTTATTCTTAGTTTCTATCATTTGCTCTCTATTCCTCTCCTTAGGAGCTAAATGTTTCCTCTTTCACAACAGAATGAGGGGCATCAGGGTGACTATGTTATTTTGGAGACTTAACAACCTGCAAGCATTTGGTAGCACATATTCTAATTATGGTGTTGGAGGCACTCCCAGAGCTATGTCATTTCACCATGGCCCTACTGTTTTCAATGACACCCAAGGAGCAGCTAAACCTAAAATGTGGATCCAGAAGCCACAGGACCCCTTTTTCCCTGAACAAGTATTGGGAGGGAATATCATTCCATGGGTTAAAAGAAAGGTGATGAAAAAATTTGCTCTGGTTGAGTGAGTTTCATATCAACATACGCGGCCATATGTTTATCCTTGAAGCTGCCCATGCAGTTCCATATGGTTTCTAGCACATTTGTAGTATCATAACTAGAGGGAACCCCAAGAGGTCATCTGTCCAACCCCCTGCCTCGTGGCAAATGAACAAATGCAGGACAAATTGTGGAGGTTCTCTTCTTGAAGATCTTCCAATACAGCATTTCCAAAATCTTTGTTTTTCTTACTCCTGTGTTTCATTCCTTTTCTATACTTCACCAGTTCAGAGTCCATCATTACATTGGAGCTCCATTCAATTTTAATTTTAGCTGATTTTATTTTTTTTTATTTCTTCATATACTAGATAAATAGCATCTTCCTTATAAAAATCACATCACAGGGGCAGCTAAGTGGTACAGTGGATAGAGCACTGTCCCGAAGTCAGGAGGACCTGAGTTCAAATATTGCCTCAGATACTTAATACTTCCTAGCTCTGTGACCCTGGCTAAATCATTTAACTCCAAATGTTTCAGCAAAAAACAAAAAACAAATTTTAAAAATCTCTTCATGTATAACTTGGGATGCCACTTTGCAGAAGAATATTGATATGCTGGATATCCTCCAAAATAGGGCAAAAATGATGATAAAGGGCTATGCTGTTGCCATAGAAGAATTGGCTATAGAATATAGAGAGTGAAAAATATTTAATGGGAAATAAAATGGCTATACTTAAACATATGAAAACCTCAAGTAGGAAAGAGATTAAATTTATTCTTCATGGTCTCATAAAGTACATACAATAGAATACAAAGAGTAGAAGTTACAGAAGTAGATGTTAAATCATTACAAAATAAAACATCCTGTACAAACTGAGATTTCTTGGGAAGTCTTGGCCTTCCTCTACTTAAGAGGTCTTCAAGCAAGTAAAAGTTGGGAGAAGGTGTTGTAGAGGAGATTATCATTCAGAAACAAATCAAACGAGAGTCACTGAGAGCTTAGTTCAAAATTCAGTTAATTCACCAGAAATTTTCAGTGAAATCATCTAACCCTCCCTGTTGTACCCTTGTTGTTCAGTTTTTATGACTCTGGACTATACCAGAGGTTTTACCATGGGGTTTTCTTGGCCAAGATAGTGGAGTGGTTTGCCATTTCTTTCTCCAAGTCTAAGTGACTCACCCAAGGTCATGCACCTAGTAAGTGTCTGAGGTGAGATTTGAACTCAGGTCTTCTTGATAGCACGCTCAATACTCTATCCACTGAGTCACCTAGCTATCTCCTGTAGCCTAAATAACCCTAATTCCTTTTCATCGTAACCTTAATCTTCTCTTTCTAGCATATACTTTCCATCACTACCAAGATTTTTCTAGTATCATAGTAGCTGGACTACAAGATCTAAAATCAGGAAAACCTGGATTCCAATTCAATCTGGACACATCAACTTCTTTTTTTCATCTGTAAAACGGGAGTAATAATAGTACCTACCTCCCAGGGTTGCTATGAGGATAAAAATTTAAAAAAAAAAATATGTATATATATATATATATATATATATATATATATATATATATATATATATATATATATGTAACATGCTAATATATGTAACATGCTTTGCAAATCTTAAAATGCTATATAAATGTTAGCTATTATTAGCATTATTATTAATAATATGGAGTCCCTCAAGAAAATTTGGACACAGTCATTATACTATTGATGTAGAACAAGTATAAGGTATAGAAAAAAAATAATAAGTATATGTTGAGGGAGTGGGCAGCTAGGTGGTGCAGTAGATAGAGCACTAGACCTGGAATCAGGAGGATCTGAGTTCAAATCCAATATTAGATATTTACTAGCTGTGGGAATTTGAGCAAGTCACAACCCCAATTACCTCAAAAAAAAAAAAAAAAAAAAAAGATGTGTATATTGGAAAGATAAAAAGAACACATCAAAAATAGGGAGTCATAGAATATCTGTTTTTAAAAAGAAAATGAAAGGTTTAAAAGGGGGAGTCCGCTGGATGCTAGTTTCCTTCTACTACTATTAATTATAATAATAATAATAACAATAACAATAATAATAACTAGGATGTATATAGTACTTGAAATTTTGTAAAGCATTTAACATATATTAACTCATTTTATCCTCACAAAAGCATAGGTACTATTATTATTCCCATTATATAAAAGGAAAAACTGAGGCATGCAGAGGTTAAAATTACTTGTCCCCAATCACATAATTAGTATTAAGTGTATAAAACAAGATTTGAACTCAGTTCTTTTTCATTACAAGTTCAACGCTTACTGTATCAAGGTCAAGGAAACTATCTAGGGATAGTGGCGTGAATAATTCATAAAAAGTGGTAGACAACAACTGCACTTTATTTTATTCAGTCATCACTTTTGTGTTTAAAAGGCACCTTTAGGGGTAAACAGTCCCCTCATTTTGCAGATGAAGAAACTAAAAATTAAAGCGATAAAAATATGACTTGCACAAGGTCACACAGCTAGCATCTGAAACAAGATTCAAACCTTAAGTTTTCTTGATTCTAAGTGTAACACTGACTATATTATGTTTCCTTTCCATTTTACAAAAAATTATTTTTCTTTTTAAAATGTGGCTACAAAATATAAACCCTACATCAAATTGCTTGTCTTTTCAATGAGGCAGAATGGGAAAGAGGGAAGAAGAGAATTTGGAAATCAAAATGTTAAAAGATAAATTTAAAAAATTATTTTTACATGTAATTGGGGAGAAGAATAAAATATTTTTTTAAATATGATTGCTAGGTTTCCCATGCAACATATCTTGGTGAGAAAACCAAATGTTCTGTTCTTTTTTTAAAAAGTCCAAAAAAAAAACAAAAAAAAAATAAAATAAAATTAAAAAAAAAAAAAAAAAAAAAAAAGTCCATCAGGTGAATCACCAGATGTGTGTGTACATATGTTTTTGTATGTCTGTATGTATGTGAGTTTATATGTCTGTGTGTTTAAAAGAATAATTGTTCACTGGCTTCAATTTTTAAATGCATAAGGGGCAGTTTGATAATATAGAAAACCAATAGATCTGGAGTCTGGCCATGTGGACTTGATTCTCAGTTGTTATTTGTTGCCTGTAGGCAAGTCATTGTTCTTCCTCAATCCCCATTTTCTTTATCTGTAAAATAAGAAGGTTAGCCAGATCTTGAGCAAAATGTTCCTGCCTGCTCATGGTCCAATGATGCTGGATGTTCCTGATATAACACAAGAATGAGTCATGGCAAGGAAAATGGGACATTTCCTGCTTCTATTTATTACTGCTTTCTTAATGTTATTTCACAAGGACAGTTGTAACTTGTGATGTAAAATCTGGCTTGAGTTATGACATTCTCCTAGACATTTATTTATTTTATAGAGTAATGGAACACTATTATTAAGTTTGGTAATCTTCAATTTCCCCAATTATTATCTAAACTTGAAAGGGTAGCTAAATGGTGCATTGAAATCAGGAGGACCTAAGTTCAAATCTGGTTAAAGACACTGCAAATCATTTAACACTAATTGCCACATTCACACAAATAAATAAATGCTAAAAGGCATCATTATTACTAATGAAATAATATTTATACTAAATATATAACAAATGAACTTGAAGGGGAAGGAGAATGAGCATTTTTAAGCATCTACTGTGTGCATCCTAAACAGTTTACAGATACTATCTTATTTGATCCTCATAAAGACAATGCAAGGTAGGTTCATTATTATCCCCATTTTGCAGGTGAGTAAAGAGAAGACAACAGAACTTAAGAGATTTGCCCCAAAACATCACACAGCTAATAAATATCTCAACTCATATCTTCCTGACTTTGACAACTGTTATCTCCTAGTTAACGCTGAGTTCAATTCTTATGAAATGGAGAGTAGCTATTTTTAGCCATATTTGCCTCTTTGAACCCTAGAAATAACAAATGCTCAGAAAATCCAGGAGCTTTATGCCTAATTAAAAAAACAAAAACCTATCTGGGCTACTCCAGCTATAAAGGTGTCAATGCCAGTAAAAGTAGCTGTAGGCTATTCCATGATCAATTGAATGTTAAAATGAAGTCTTTCAAGTTCTTTCATCAGAGAAACATTGTGAATTCACTTACTGATGTAGAAATGTAAAAAGGACAAATAAGAAAATGTTCTTCTCAGTCAATCCATAAAACGAGACAGTGATATATATGGAACACCTCTGCCTTCTGCTCTTCCCCCAACAAAATGTAAGACCCTTAAGAGCAAAGACTGTTTGCTTATATTGTTCTTTTTTATTGATTGATTGACTGATTGATTGACTTATGTCTTTGTATTTCTGGGTTTTATCATAATACTTTACACATAGTATGCATTTTTAAAATATTTATTGAGTTGAATTATTATGAGAAACAAAATTATGGAATTTTACATATTAAATCTATATTATATATTATAGGTATTATGTAAATATTTTATATACATATATAGATTATAGATTTAGAGCAAGAAGGGACCCTTAAAGTCCATTGAGTCTAACCCAGTCATTTTACAAAAAAGGAAACTGTTAAATGATTTGCCCAGAGTCACATAGCTATGAAATGTCTAATCCAGTTCTTCCTGACTTTCTACCCTCTATTTCTATCATATTGCCCAGTTTAGTCACAATATAAGGAGGCCTGTCCAAGTAATTAGAAGGTGACCTCCTTGGACCAAATTTCATAGATTTTTCTATTCCACAGTATCAGATCTGAAAAACTCGGGGGGAAAAAAAACACAGGCTTCCCCCCTTTACCTACCTCAGAGGGCCTTTGACAGAATAAATGAGCTAATAGCCATGAAATGTTTAATGCTCCTGAGAGAAGAGCCATCAAATAAATTATTTCTCCGGATCTTATTCAATGCCCTAAGATGATCTGACCCGCCCAAAGAAAGACAAGCCCTGGGAAGAGTAATGCTCTGTCTAACCATGATGAATCTGTAACGGGGTTGACTTATGTTGTCGACAGTTCAGTCATAATTGGGGGGGGGGGTGTTAACAGGACTGGGAAACTAGATAGCTATTTTGAAATGCCACCCAGACAGTCTTAACGTGGCATGTCACTTACAATATAAATACTTCGAGTTTTATGGCATACACCTGAATACAACCATGTAAATTTATTACATTTGGCTGCAGTGGGGAATTGGGATGATATATCTACAAAATAAAGCTGTTCTGAGTTACTATTTCAGAGGGAAGATTCTTTGAGTCAGCATTTTATCCAGCTGTACCCTCACAATTTATAGGGCCCAGGTGAGTCTTGCCCTGGATCAATTATTATAATTAACAAAATCAATGGCTGTTTAATATTTTAAGAGAAGAACATTCTGGACAAATATTGCTCTGTATCTCTAGATACCCTAATCTGGAATGAGAAGTATATAACAGCACACAGATGCTGAGACTATGACTGCAGAAGAGAAATGGTTGCTATTCCTCCATTCTGTTCATCTTAAAAAAAAAAATTCAAATGAAATAAAATTCTAAATTCTTATGTATAATATTCATTTGGGCTCTATTAGATTTACTCCTTGGGTACCCTTGAGCAAGCAAATCACTTCTTTGGGCTTCAGCTTCTTCATCTGGTAAATGACAAAGTAACTCTAAATAGCCTTGAAGATCTCTTCCAGTTTGAGAGCAGTGATCCAAAATGAAGGCCCTACAAAGGAGGGTGGGCCCCACCATGAGGGTGGGAGTTACTTTATTTCTTTCCCCCAGGACAGCCAAATCCCCATGACTTCTTTTTGGTTCTTCACTAACCTACAATATTAAATGGTTCTACTGCACCTAAGCTATACTTCTTTCCCGCCCCTCCAAGACTGTCAGCTTGCTACCCCTTTCAAGAGGTATCTTCCCCTCACTTCCAAAGAAGACAGGAGTTTGATCTCCCTCCCCTTGGAATAACTGCACTCACAATTATAATGTCCTTTTTATCACCAATAATATCTACCATCTCCCCCAACACTTTTATTTCTTCCTGTAGGTGAAAAGATTCCTAAAATAGCACTGTTCTAGACTGCCTATTGAGAATAGTTTGCTAAGCACAATACCCTAACTTACTGTGCTGCAGTTTCTCTGATAAGAAAGAAAATGGCAGATTCCAAGATTATTAGAAATACCTCAGTGATGGCTGAGAAACATCAGATGGCTGCCAGTGAGAGCCATCAGCTGTCTTGACCGTGCTAGAAATGGGTGATGCTCCCTAGGATAATGATAATAATGACTGATATTTGAAGATTTACAAGGCTATCTCTGCATTCCACAACTTCTCAAAGTGTGTGGGCCTAAGAGCCATTCTATGATTCATGAAGTCAAACTATTTTTATAATATTAACATTTAATGTCTAATATGGTAAATATTGATAGATATAGCTCGTATAAACAAAAGTTCTTTGAGGATATTCAATAACTTTTAAGAACAAAAACAGGTCTTGAGACCAAAAAGTTTGAGAACCTCTTGTATTTGATCTTTTGTAAAGTATTATTAGCTTCACTTTATGGAAACTGTGGTTCAGAGAGGTTGTGACTTTCTTATGGAGACAGAGGTGGATTTGATTCTGATTTATCCTAACTCTAAATCCAACAGCTCATCTACCATCAATTATTGAGAGTAATCTAAGGTATAATGAAATTAAAAGATAGGCTAGAAAGATAGAATTAATAGGAGGAAAGAAGGAATCTAGAAATACTCTAATTGAATACCCTCATTATATAGCTGAGGAAATGAGAGATGAAAAAAGATGAGAAGATAAGATGAAGAGATGAGTGATAAAATGGGATTTGCATTTATTCAATTTGAATTTTGCAATGAATTATGGATAGGCTAGGAATGGAAATCTTTCTGGGCTACCATATCAATGTTCTTTCAGCCTTACCACCCTACCACACAAGAGGTGCAGCCATTCCATTTCAGGCTTTGCCCAGGGCTATTCTTTCTACTAAACCTTCCTGGAAACTGTTCCACTCCAGGGCTCAACTCTGGACTAGAACCTCATGTTATCTGAAAAGTAGTCAGACCTGAAGACTTCCCTCAGACTTTATGTCCATGAAGATTATGTCACAGGACTGCAGAATTCCTACACTGAAAGAGAACCTTAGAAGATAATCTAGTCCAATTTATATGTGAAGAAGGAATCCAGATGTCTCTCTGCAATAATCCCCCCACCCCAAATTATAATCCAACTATTGTTAGAAGACCTCCAATGAAAATGAATTCATTATCTATTCTCCTTGTATCTCTCTCTCTTGAGAAAAAAGGGTAAAGGGGAAATGAGGTTGAAAACTGGAGAAAACCAGAAAAAAAAAAAAGTCAAACAATTCTTTGTCTAGAAAATCCATGGACAATATTAGCATGCTGTGAAGAGTCAGACATGACTGAATAGCTTAAAAACAAAAGAGTTGAAAGGTATGAATAGAGTCTGCTTTCATGGCTGTGGGGAACTCCCAGTAAGGAAACCACTAATGAGTATCTGAGAAAAGATTTGAACTTCACTTTTGTCAGCTCCAAGTTCAAAGCTTTATCCACCATGAACACTTTAACAGTTTATATGAAACAAGATTTAGAACTTTTATTGATCTCAAATTCAATATTACTTGACAGTATGATATTATTACAAAAGAAGGCAGTTAGGTGGTATACTGGATAAAGTACTGCACCTGGAATCAGCAATACTCATTTTCATGAGTTCAAATCCAGCCTCAACCTCTTACTAGGCTATATAACCTTGAGCAAGTCACTTAACTCTGTTTGCCTCAGTTTCTTTATATGTACTCTGAGCTAGAAAAGGCAATGGAAAAGCACTCTAGCATTTTAGAAAGAAAACTCCAAAATGGCACCACTGAGAGGCAGGTGTGAAATAACTTAACAGCACCAATAACAACAAAGTTACTTTTAAAAAATAATACAATAATAAGGCTACATTTATAGAGGAATGAAGTTTAGAAGAGGGAAGCAAGAGTTGCCTTACCTTGACCTAATCAGACTATATTTAGAGTATAATGTTTAGATTTAGGCAGCTAGATGGTGCAATGGAAAGAATGATGAACCTGGAGTTGGAAAAAACTGAGTTTAAATCTGGCTTCAGATCCTTCCTAAATGGGCAAAGCACTGAACTGTTGGTTTCCTCAATTTCTTCAATTGTAAAATATAAAGTGCTTAGCATAGTGTTCTGCTCCACTCCTAGAATATCTCATCTTTTTTCATGTTTTGTTTTTGTTTTTGTTGGGGGGGGGTTGTTGTTGATGATTTTATTGTTGTTGTTTGTTTGTGTGTGTGTGTGTGTGTGTGTGTGTGTGTGTGTGTGTGTTTCAAATAACCCTGACAGTGTCCCAACGTCTACTCTAACATCCTGGGATATATTTTATCCAGGTTTGATGCTGTAAACTGAAGAATGTATGATCCCCTCTTTTGTCTTGAATTTAAATTTCCTCCCAGTTAACCATTTTCCTAATCTGTCCTATGTCAAAAATCATTCTCTGTGGTAAAGAAAATAGAAACAAAATAGTAATTGAGATTTGCTTTTTTTCTTTCATCCAGTGCTTGGTACACTGCATGGTACATAGTAAGAATTTAACAAATGTTTTTTGATTGATTGTTGATTGACCCATTATCTTCATTCCTACCAGATCAAAAACTGTATTTTGCTCTTTTTTTTCCCCTATTAACAGGATTTAGCACAGAGTAGGTCGTTAATAAATGCTTACTGATTGACCCCAAGCAGTAGTTCTATTCCTTCCATTTATCAACACAATTAAATTGCCCTTATATTATCCTTAACATCATCAGAACTTGAATAACTCTGACCACTATTAATTTAGACGCTATTCTTAAATGACTGTGCTTTGCTTTTGAATTCATTCTCAATTACCTGCTCTTTCTTTCATTTGCTACATCTTTAAAAAAAAAAAAATCTGTTAATAAGTTCTCTCTTTATCCACAGTAATATTTGACAGGACTCTCATCTTTTTATCTGAATAATAAAGAATAATGTAATAAATTCAATCCAATAAAGTACAATGTAATAAATACAATACAGTAGGAATCAAATCTTTATTGTGTTTGTATAATCAGAATTTTATCTTTGAGAGCTTCCCATCTCTCTTCTGTCTTTTCCTTGTAAAAATTTATATCATGTAGAGCCTTTCTGTGCTTTCTATGAGCCTCACAAAATACAGGAACTCTGTCCAACTTCCTTCTTCTCTATCAGGAATTCTAAGATGAAGTAGTCCAGTCTTCCCAGAATATCAAAAGTTTAACTGACATTCACCCAGAAGCCAAACTGATATTACCATTCTGCCTCACTAGGTTCTTGTGCCTCTTCATTTTACTTTTAAAGAGCTTTTTTTTTTTTTTTCATTCTTCCAAGGAACATTTCTTTCACCTTGGTAACCTGTAGTAGACAGCAAGATTCCTCCAACTTTCTCAAAATCTTCTCTAATAGGAAAACCATCTTGAATATAGAACTGCTGCTTAGCAGACAGGGGGGAAGAAAAAAGCAAAGCAAATACTTCCTAGAGATCACAAGAAAAATTAGCCTTGACCTCCATACTTGCTGGAAGTGAAATTCTCAGTTCTCTGTAATTTTTGTTGATAGTTCCTGTGGCTAACAAATCGATCAACCTACATATATATTGCTACTGTTCACTACTCTGAGGATTCAATCACTGGATACTCCCCAGCAGGAATTTATCCACATCAGACTTTAAAAAAAAAAAAAAAAATTCTGAGCTTTCTCAACTTTTCTTAAAGATCTGACATTAGCTTTTTCAACTACCAAGTTTTAATACAAACAGAAACTGCATCTGTTTAGAGCATCACATCAAGGAATGATCCAATTGACCAAATTCTCTATGTGAAAGACATCTTTCCAGTGGCATGTACCAAAACAAACAAAACAAGATCAGGAAATGTTATAGTATGACGAAGAAACCTCCAAATATCTCTCCCATGAACCTTGTTCCTTATTGCCTGCTGTGGTAGTTTAAATTAGAGTCACTTTCAGATTAGGAAATTGCTCCTACAAAATGCCTATTAAAATGCAAGTGTGATGCCCCAGAGAAATAACACATTAGCCCTATTATCCCTTCTACATTAGTTTAGATTAGTTCAATCTGATTAGCCAACAAAGAGCAGGATCCTTCTAGCAGATGGGATTCAGGGCAGGTAAATTTTAATTGATGGACAAAGTAAGAGGATGTTCTCTGAAGTAGCTCCATGTGGAAGATGATCTTAGGAGGAATTTGATCATACAGGAGGCAATATAAGGCTAACAGATTCAACTGATGATCAATCAAGAAATCAACAAGCATTTAGTAAGTTTTTACTATGTGCTACATTGTGCTAAGTGGTAGAGATACAAAGAAAGAAAAAAACTACTCCTGCCTTTAAGAAACTTACATTCTAATGAAGGAGATAACCTGATTAATCAGGTCATTATTAATCAAGATCATACAGAATAGACAGAAGTAAACCTAGAAAACATTATACTATAGTAAAAAAACTGGTGGAGTAATGAGTTTTGAAAGTAATCAGAACAATAAAGCTTAAGGAAATTAAGATTATAGGTAAAGGTCAAAAAAATGCTAAAAGAAGAGGTGATTAATTCAAGTTCTATCAACTGCCTAATTCTATCTAAGGCTACCCCTCAAAAGCACTTTTCTGGATCTTCTGACTGATCTAGTGAGTCAATTCCCTGGAGTACTGAGCTCCTATGATAAAGAGACAACATTAGTAATAAGGGAATTTTAAAAGGAGTCATTCCCATAACAAGTTAAATCCACCACAAATTTCTTTGGAACCAAAATGATTCCCCAGTTACTCATTCTCCACAGAGAAATCCCAACAACCCCTGTGTAAAAGATGGAGAGCCAGGGACTCAGGCCAAAGCTCTGCATGGATGGCCAGTGTTTCTCTGGCCCAAAACCTACCCAAAAAGCCAGCTCTGGTGAGTATTGCTTCAATTCTGTAAGAAACTTAAAAATAATGATTATAATTAGGTGACATAATCAAACTACTGGGGAAGACATGGGGGCAGATGGTGGGAGGGTAAGAAGAAAGGAAATAAATATTTATTAATTCCCTAGTATGTGCCAGGAACTCTGCTGTTTTGTAAATGTTATATCATCATCATCATCACCATCATTATTATTATATCTTTTTCTTATTAATATCATCTCATTATTACTTATATATTATGTCAATAATATTATTGACATATCATTATTATTAATATTATGTCATTGATATTATTATTATTAGCTTTATCTCATTTGAGCTTAACCATACAGGTTGATACTGTTTTTATTCCCATTTTACAGTCGAGAAAAATGAGACAGAGGCTAAGTGACTTTTCTAGCATCACACAGCTACCAAGTATCTGAGCAGATTTGAACTCAAATCTTCCTGACAGCAGCCTGCCTAACCGCATTGCCCAGCTGCCTCTGATGTAGGAAATTGAGAGGAAAGAAGAATAATAAAAAATGATCAGAAATTCAATAAGAAAGCCATATTTTTCTGGTCCTGAGAGTTTCTGGAAAAACACAATCTGGGGAGAGATTTTTTTCAATGTATAATCCTAAAGGTAAAGAAAATTTAGAAATTGGTGATGCTTCTGAATGTCCTTCCAGAACAAGGTTACTCTTGACAACACCATCCAGTGAGGTGCATGAGTTAAAAACTAATACCCAGCTCCCAGATCCCAGTTCTCAGAAGGACAAAGTAAGAGTTTTCCTTCCACCACTTCCTCTCACCTAAGGCTGCATTGGTCTCATCATCCTGCTGAAATTCAGGGAGTACTGCATAATTACAGGATGGCCTAATGCTTTCACCCCACCCCAGTTCATTAATTCCCTGATGAAACATGGAATTTCCTACACATCTGTCAGATTGGCTAAGATGACAGGAACAAATAATGATGAATGTTGGAGGGGATGTGGGAAAACTCGGACACTGATACATTGTTGGTGGAGTTGTGAAAGAATCCGGCCATTCTGGAGAGCAATTTGGAATTATGCCCAAAAAGTTATCAAACTGTGCATACCCTTTGATCCAGCAGTGTTACTACTGGGCTTATATCCCAAAGAAATACTAAAGAAGGGAAAGGGACCTGTATGTGCCGAAATGTTTGTGGCAGCCCTTTTTGTAGTGGCCAGAAACTGGAAGATGAATGGATGTCCATCAGTTGGAGAATGGTTGGGTAAATTATGGTATATGAAGGTTATGGAATATTATTGCTCTATAAGAAATGACCAGCAGAATGATTTCAGAAAGGCCTGGAGAGACTTACATGAACTGATGCTGAGTAAAATGAGCAAGACACGGAGATCATTATATACTTCAACAATGATACTGTATAAAGATATATTCTGATGGAAGTGCATATCTTCAACATAAAGAAGATCCAACTCACTTCCAGCTGATCAATGATGGACAGAGGTAGCTACACCCAGAGAAGAAACACTGGGAAGTGAATGTAAATTGTTAGCACTAATATCTGTCTGCCCAGGTTACTTATACCTTCGGAATCTAATACTTAATGTGCAACAAGAAAATTGGATTTACACACATATATTGTATCTAGGTTATACTGTAACACATATAAAATGTATGGGATTGCCTGTCATCTAGGGGAGGGAGTAGAGGGAGGGAGGGGAAAATTTGGAAAAATGAATACAAGGGATAATGTTTAAAAAAAAATTACTCATGCATATATACTCAAAAAAATTTTATAATTATAAAATTAATTTTAAAAAAGGAAAGGGAAGTTACATTTAAGTTTGAAAGGATTTGTATACTATGTTAAGACAAATTTAATACAAAAAATGTTATTTTGACTTTTCTATTTTTACATGATAAAACAATAAAGACTATAATAACATCAAAAACAAAAACAAACAAACAAACAAAAAAAAAGAAACATGGAATTTCCCCAACAATGGTGACTGCTTCTCTATTTAAGAGGAACCATCTCCCAAAATTGTGAAGTATGAGTGACTGTAGGCCATTGTTTGCTGGGGAATTAAGCAAATTAGGTTGTGCAGAGAAGCCAGGTTTCTCCCCAACAAAATTGGGATACAGATATAAAAATTCTCCCCTGCTTGCGTCCTTTTTTTTTTCCTTTGTAATATTACCTTACTCTCTTTAACCCTACCCCATCCCACCTCCAATCCCACACTGTTTCTTCAAGTTCTTTGACAAAAAGGCTAAACTAAAATCATTCACAAAAAGCATCATGGTTGAAAGTGGTAGCCTCGAAAGTAGAAATGTAATAGATAGCCCTAAAAAAGTCACATAGCCCTAATGGATATGTGATTTACCTATAGGAGAGTAGAAAGATGGTTGATAATTACTCCTCTCCTCCTCCCAATTGTAAGCTTTTCTAAAAAACAACTGTATCACCTCTGTTTTCATTCAACACTACCCCATAGCTCCCTTTCTCTACCACTAGTTTCCTATAGTTGCCCAAGATATGATCTTTATTTTATTCTTGTTTCGTTTAGTTGTTTTTCAGTTGTATCCAACTTTTTGTGACTTCATTTGGGGTTCTCTTGGCAAAGATACCAGTTTGTCATATATTTCTCTAGTTCATTTTTTAGATGAGGAGCTAAGGCAGAGTTAAGTGACTTGCCTCAGAGTCACACAACTAGTAAGTATCTGAGGTCAGACTTGAATTCAATAATATGAATCTTTTTGACTCTTGACTGGGCACTCTGCCCACTGCACTTCCTAACTGCCCAATGGACCCTTTAGAAGTTATAACCAGTGTATGCTTATAAATATTTAACAACTGGCTTTCTAAATATAGAGAGATAAATAAATATAGATATAGATGCACATGCATACGCAGACACATATTGTGTATGGACACATTTTAAACTTTAATCTGTATAATCAGTATTTCTTCATCACTTTCTCAAGTCTAAACTAAGGCTTCTTAAACTTTTTCCACTCATGACCCCTTTTTGCCTAAGAAAATTTTACATGAACCTGGATATATATATATATATATATATATATATATATATATACTAGTATATATACTAATCAAACATTTACTGATAATAAATTATAATTTCACCACTCCCCACATTCAGTTTACCTGACCCCAAATAGGGTCACTTTGATCTAGATCTGAACAATAACATCATCACTCCAAAAAAGCAGCAACAAACATTAAAAAATATAAATACTGGGGCACCTAGGTAATGCAGTAGATAGAGCACCAGCCCTGAAGTCAGGAGGACCTGAGTTCAAATGTGGTCTCAAACACTTAACATTTCTTACTGTGTGACCCTGGGCAAGTCACTTAACCCCAATTGCCTCAGCAAAAATAATAATAATAATAATAATAATAATATATACATATATATATATATATATACACACACTATAAATATATTTCTCCCAGGAATATTTGCATTTTAACAGAAGACAGAGCCTTAACCTATAAAAATGAATTTCTAATGGTAGAGTTTTTGGAATTAACAAGTCAGTAAAGTAAAAGTGCTTTTCTAGGGCCCTTAAAATGCTAGAGCAGAGATGATTTCCTAAACTACAACTAGTCTTAGGTGGACCAGGAACTTTCTGACTTATTCCCAAAAAACATGTCCTTCCTATTTGAACTGCACAACCACTTTTGCTACACTGTCTAGGCTCCTGGTAAATCAGAAGGAAGACACGGGGTTATGGTTTTGGTTTTCTGGACTGAAAAACTAGGACTGGTGACTATGCCCCAAATAGCATTGGGTCCCAAGGCTATAACCATTTCTTCCCACCTGCACCAATGAGGAAAAAGAATAAGACATTTCTCCCTTTCAGCATTCATAGCAACCAGGCCTCCCTCCCTCTCCAGGACTGATCACTATTGATGTCAGTATTCTGGCTTAGCTACTTGGTTTAACTATCTTGCAAAGAGCCAGGCTACTTCCTGAAGCTGTCTACCTCACACTTCCTAAAGTTCACCACCTACCCATGGTTTGGATTAGGGTGATTGGCTGAACCTCATCTTTTCTAAATCAGAGAGCAAAAATCTTCAACTTCATGCTGATTTTTATTTATTTTTAAATGAGGAAAACTTTGAAATAGACCACAACCTTTTTCTCATCAGGAGTAACTCTGCTGTTAAAAGTGCCTAGAAAAGATATTAGGTTTTTTAATTGCTGCTGAGATCTTTCCTCCAGCACATTAGAGTAGTTAGGCAAAATTCAGACAAAAATGTCCTAGAGCTATAAGAAATCCAGATGCTTTATGCATATGTTCTATTATCTATAAGGTTTTTTTGGTTAATGATGAATATTGAAAACCACTTAACTATGCTAATGTTGTGAGGGGTGAGGGGAGAGCTAGTGTTCACTGAATCTGTAGGGGCATATAACAGATAATTGCCTTTCATTTGAAAGTGAATAGAAAATGAGCATATATATCCTGAAATTTATTTGTACCCAGTGTACAGCTTAGTATATAGTGAATAAAGCATTAGATTTGGAGTCAGGATCTTATTTCAAATCTCACCTTAAACATATTCTAGCTGTGTGATTCTAAACAAAAACCATCCTGAGCCTCAGTTTCCACATTTTTCAAATAGATATAGTATAATATATAATAAATAGATATATTTCCTTCACAAGGATGACCAATCTTCTAATAGGCTGCTAGACTAGAAGAATTTATGACTCAGAGGGTTGCAGAGGGAAATGACAGAGTTCTCTAAATTAGCTGTTAAGCTAGAACCTGGTGTGTGCATAAAAAAAGGAGCTGAATTTCTATCCTCTCTTGGTTCTTTTTGGCTCTCAAGCACAGGGACTGCTTTGATACACATCCAGAGCTTCTGCCCTGTCTCTCACTCAGCTACCATATGTCTGTGAGCACATGACTACCTTGGTCATTTTTGTGTTTATTCTTTCCTGACTTTGGGAAATGAGTGTCCTAAAAAAAGAATTTTTTCTTAGCAAGTCACATTGCTAAAAGTTTCTTGTCTAGTGGATGATTGTTGATGAGAAGCATGGGGGGTAGGTCCTCAGATGCCACAGCACTAGAAGTATGACCCTTCAGGGTTACCCTTACAGCATTAAACTGTAGCAGTCTCTCTTTGGGGACTCCAAACCAAAATAAAAATGCAAGGTTGGAGAGTGGACCCAAAGGAGTTGTTACATATGCACTGACTATAGAAATGTAAACTATTATTATAACTCAAAGTAATTAAAACATATATACCTTTAGGGATGCTTTTTACTTATTACTTGACACTTGGTTAAAATACTTTTTTCCAAGGCTAAGATTACATAATACTTCCTCCTGTCCTCTTGGAATTGTTTATTTCTTTTTTAGGTGTAGGCTTTTGTTTTAAGTGTTTTTTTTTTTCCTCCCAAACAAAAAGAAACTCTTTTAGCTTACTTTATGTTAGTTACTAACCAGGCCAACCCAAATTGTCCCAGGGAATTGGATTTCCTTTTCCATTTCTCCCAAGATGAATACTCCTAGTGTGGGTGTCTTGCAAAAGGAGGGGGAAAAAAACAGAGCAAGGAAAACAAAGCCATTTTGGAAAGCTTTTCACTATATCCTTCCAATAGTCATTTCTGTTTGACCTGGCAACATCCCCACTCGCTTTGTAGGAGACAGGCTTGCCCAGTGGTTAGCACCCTTGTGGGCGCTGTTCCTGGCATTTTCACTGAATCACCACCTGACTGGGAGCAAGTGGTTTCACCCCCTGATGCCCTCATTCAGAGATATTTCCTAACTGGGACATGAGGCTAACATTGGGCACTGGCCTTATTTGGCTGTTATAATTTCTCCATGCACTCAGAAAATTAATATGCAGTGTGGTCCCTGAAAATGTAAGCAAGGCAATACATCATTCACGATACAAGTTCATTTGGGGGGAAATTAATAACTAGGGCAGAATCCATTAGAGAACTGACAAGTATGAGGAGGGGGGGAAATCAGATTGGAAACTTATTTTAATATAATGATTGTTGTTCTTAGAGAACTAAACAGCATTGTGTTTTTAATTTGATGAGAATGTCAGAAGATGCCAAAATTTAAAGCCTTTTCATTTGTTTTTTTGTGTTTTTTTTTTTTTATCTCCCTTCATCTTGGCAGGCTGCTTACCAGAATCACCAGTTTGCAATTATAAAAAAAAGGTGCTTTTATTTTGAAGGGAGCTGACTTACAGCTGGGACCTTGGAAGAGATTTGATGAATATCGTCTTGCTAGGAAAGGTGTTCTCCTCTCCCTAGAGAAGAAATAGAGAGTGTATGATTGTCTCCCTTCTGGTTTGCCTAATTTATCTGTAACTCATTGCAGACCAAACTGGAGTAGAAATTCAACTTGGGCCCAATATAAGTAAAGCTGAAACAAAACTGCTTGATGGAGACTAGAAGTTCTATATTAACTTAGAAAGGAAGAAAGGAATTAATAAATTTTCCCAGCTAGCCAGGTACAAAGGTCTTCAGAAAAAACTTCAGAAAAGTTTTCAGCTACAATATATACTGTAATGCTCTCTCCATCAGCTGTTGTGTTCAATAAGAAAATAAGTCAAGACTGGCAGTTGACAAATCCCTTACCTTCTTTTAAGCTGGAAAGTGAACAAACATGTATATAGTGCCTACTTTGGGCAAGGCACTATGCTAAGGGCTTTACCAATAAGTCAGTGAATAAATGTTTATTAAATGCCTGTGTTTTAGGCACTATGTTAAATTTGGAGCTACAAAAAGAAGCCAGAAGCAGTTCACTTCCCTCAAAGGGTTTATAATTTTAAGAGAGAGACAACATGCAAATAAACTTAAACAGCATGTTAACACACAGGATTAATAGGAAATAATTAAAAGAGGCCATTTGATTCTCATAATAATCCTGCAAGGTAGTACTATTAAAATCCTCATTTTATAGATGGGGAAAGTTAGGTAAATGAAGTTAAATGACTTTTTTTTCCTATGGTCATACAGCATCTGAAGTCAAATTTGAACTCAGATTTTCTGACTCCACTTTGAGCCCTCTATCCACTGTACCACTTTGCTGCCTCAATTAGCTATGTAATAGGAGAGAATCATGAATTTAGATCAGGGAGGAATGTTAGAAATTATTTCACTTATCCCCCTAATTTTACAACTAAGGAAATCAAGGTCTAAAAATGTTGCCTACAATGTACTCCTCTCAACTACACTTGATAGAATCTCTCTCTTCCTTCAAGACAAAGCACTAACCACTATATGAAGCAGAAAGATGGTCTAATAGATCAAACTGACTTAAAGAAACTGACCTGAATCAGTAAGAAAGGGTTTTCCCTACTCTATTCCTGCTCTTTTTCCCTAGCTCTGAGAAATGGACTGTGGTCTTTGTACCTGTTCTGTGTGCTTGCTCTTTTCCTCCTCAATCGTGAGTGCCAAAAGTGATCTCCAAAAAGGAGAGAGAGGATTGAATCATGGTGACCTTGAAGCTAGAATAGAGTATGGAACTAAACTGAGCTATGAACCTAATTCTCTTCTCTTCCTGAGAAATTGAGGTTATGGAAGGATGAAAGGAGATTATGTCTCCTATATATTGGGAGAATAAATTTACATATTTGTGATTATGCCTTTTGAAGAAAATATTTCTTTATAAAAAATGATCTGCTTTTAGTAGCTATATTGAACTGGGGAAACATTATTAGTAGGATGCTAGAGCCATTTACAGAAAGCCTAGAAACTCCCCATTTCCTTGCACTTAGAGAACCTTGAGAACAAAGGCAACAAATAAAGTCAGTGATAAACATATAAATGCTTTTGTTATTTTGAGACCTCTCCTGATTCCCTCAATTGCTAGTGTCTATCCTATACACTATACAAAGTAATATGTAAACTATTTATATTTACTTCTTTACATTTATTTTACATATATATATATATATATGTATATGTGTCTTTGTTTTCTCCACTAAAATCTAAATTCCTTAAAAGTAAGATTTTATCTATTGCATTCTTACCTCCTTCACTTAGTAGGTACCTAACAAATTTGTGTTGATTAATTACTAAAACTCAAAGTAGCTAAGGAGAAGCATTAGGATTTGAACCCAAGTCTTGAACCATACTTACTCTTTTTTTCCCCTCCCTTTTTGATATTCTTAATTTCAGATTCATCTGGACTTAAAGTTCAAAATGGCTCAGGTGATTTTAAAATAATCAATTGATAAGCACTTATTAGTTATACAATTTTGCAGCTATCCATTGTGCATATTAAACTTTCAAGGAAAATAACAACTCACATTTTTTTCCTCTTTCACATATATTTCTTTTGTTTTTGTAAAAACAATCTTCTCCTCTTAATACTTATCCCTGTCCTTGATGCTGTATCCTCCCACATACTGGAGAGAGTACACTACATTCCACATCCGTAATCTCCCACTTCTTTGACAAAAAGAGAGAAGTGAAATTATTTCATGCAATTGATCAGAGTTTAATAATTTTCTGATGTTGCTGTCTTCATTATTGTAGTCATTGTCTATATTGTCATGCTTCTGTTTTCTTCTTAAAGCAAAGTAATGCATGAACTGATGCTGAGTGGTAATGCATGAACTGATGCTGAGTGAAATGAGCAGGACCAGGAGATCATTATACACTTCAACAACAAAACTATATAATGATCGATTCTGATGGACTTCGCCCTCTTCAACAATGAGATAAACCAAATCAGTTCCAATAGAGCAGTAATTATTGAACCAGCTACACCCAGCGAAGGAACTCTGGGAAATGAGTATAAACCACTTCATAGAATTCCCAATCCCTCTATTTTTGTCCACCTGCGTTTTCCTTCACAGGTTAATTGTACAATTCTTTTTGTACAGCAAAATAACTGTATGGTCATGTATATATATTTTGTATTTAACTTATACTTTAACATATTAAACATGTATTGGTCAACCTGCCATCTGGAGAGGGGGGGAAGGAAGGGAAAAATTAGACAAAAGGTTTTGCAATTGTCAATGCTAAAAAATTACCCATGCATATATATCTTGTAAATAAAAAGCTATACAGAACTAGAAGATCATTATACACTTCAACAACAATACTATATGAGGATGTATTCTGATGGAAGTGGATATCTTCAACATAGAGAAGAGCTAATCCAATTCCAACTGATCAATGATGGACAGAATGAGCTACACCCAGAGAAGGAACACTGGGAAATTAGTGTAAACTGTTAGCATTTTTTGTTTTTCTCCCCAGGTTATTTTTACCTTCCGAATCCAATTCTTCCTTTGCAACAACAACAACAACAAAATTCGGTTCTGCATATATATATATATTGTACCTAGGATGTACTATAAAATATTTAATATGTATGGGAATGCCTGCCATCTAGGGGAGGGGGTGGAGGGAAGGAGGGGAAAATTCGGAACAGAAGGGAGTACAAGGGATAATGTTGTAAAAAATTACCTATGCATATGTACTGTCAAAAAAATGTTATAATTATAAAATTAATTTTAAAAAATGAAAAAAAAAATTTAAAAGCTATAAAAAAGCAAAATAATGCTCCATTGAATTAATATTCCATAACTGATTTAGGCATTTCTCAACTGATAAATATCCACATGGTTTCTATTTTTTTGATCTCACAAAGAATTCTCTTTTGAATATTTTGGTAACCACAGGACATTTCTTTTTATTATTGACTTTCTTAGAGTAAAGGTCCAATAGTGGGATCACTATGTCAAAGGGATGTTAAGCATTGACTGATATTTCTTCCATAATTCCAAATTATTTTTCCAGATTAATTAAAGCAATTCACAGCATCATTCTTGGTCTGTGCCAATTCTTTCTATATTTTGGATATTAATTTTTGTTAGGGATGTTTAGTGCAGTATTTTTTTAAATTTTGTTATGTTTAGTTTTTTGCTCAATTGACAGCTTTCCTTTTTATCTGTGCTGCAGTGATCTGAAGTTTCTAAGAACAACTCACATCTCTATTATACTTTACATATTATCCAATTTGATCTTCAAAACAACACAGTGAGGTAGAGAGTGCAAATGTTGTTTTGTACCCAATTTACAGATATAGAAATACATTTTTTCAAAGCAATTTTCTTAGAATTATACAGGTATAACCTATAACCTTGAGTTTTTCTTTCATTCTAAGTGCAAATCTTTTCCAATTATAACAATGCTGCCTCTTAATTTAGTGGGAATTACTGCAATATATAAAGGATAAAAATATATTCCATCTTTCTGCTTTAGATTAATTTAAACACAGTTTAATATATATATATTTTTTTAAAGTCTTATTTGCCTAGGCTAAATGCCTCATCATTAATACTATGCAAGCCTATGTATGAGAACTTGTTAAAAACAAAAAAACTGGATTTGAAAGCTTTGAAATTTAATCTTAGGATATGAATGTTTTAATACCTTTATTCTGAATCTCTTTATGTAAAAAGTGTATCTCATTTTACATTAGTCCCATGGGGACAAAAGGGTTCAGAAGTACCCTTTGATAAAGGATATGTCACAAACACAGATTTCTGATTAGGCACTATCTCACCATGAAAGGACTGATCATTGAAAATCTAGAGCTACCGCTTAGTAGACTAAAAGGACAGAAAACTTCTTGCTGTCTTCTGAATGTATGACTTGAGATTTTTCTAGAATATCCCTTAGACATTCTGCAAGAGCAAAAGAGCTCAATAAAAGCATATACTCAGCTGTTTGTACCTAAAGCTGAACTTCAAGTCATTAGCTATCTTTCTTGCTTTGTGTTTCTTTCTTTGAGCATAAGTAGTTCAAATAGAAATCATGAGAGATGGACTTTTGGGCATGGCTATCTTGACAGTTTTAGAAATTCTGGTTTTCTCAGTTAGAGATTACTGTCAACAGGAGAAGTTTTCTATAACTACATCCTTTTTGAAGAAGATGACTGCTGTCAGAAGGATGAACCCAGAACTGACAGGCTAGATGAAAAGAACCTTGATAAAGTTCAGACAGGTCAGAGACATGGTAAAATGGCTATTTAGTAGATCTGCAAATTTTTTCAAATTTGGATATTTTTAAGTATTAACCTCCCGGAAGAGTATGTTAAGAGTTATGTATTAAAGTTTCATATTTTATCTTTGTCAGTGACCAATGACATTTTGAGTTTCAAGAATTTATGCTGTGGTGAAGGAAATAAATAGTTGTCCTATATTTTAGCTACTTTGTGTATGAATTTACCTTCCCAAAAGGAATTATGATCATTCCTTTTGAGGAAATCCTAGAAATGAACTATACCCAAACTTAAAAGTAATTTTCTGTGGACTCCAGAGAGGGAGTATATAGAGCAAAAGATAATTCTTTCCATCTTTTTTTTGACACCATACTTCCCCATGGCTGAATCTAGACCACAAGAACTCAGAGTTAGAAGCCTTTAGTCAAAAAGAGTGTTCCAGTATCCCTGGATAAACAGAATCTACTATACCTGTGGTGCTGTCATTTTGTAGCTTAAGGTTTTCAAGTTCAGTACTTGAGATTTTGTTCTGGTAGACATGTTTGCTTGTAGTTGGACATACTGCTTTCAGATAACTGATAATACTTTGTACGAGCTCTTATGGTCCAAACAAAAAGACTTCCAGGAGATATGAGTAAATGTGAGTTAAATGAACATTATTTTCCCTGCCATTGTACTTTTTTCTACAACAAAGCTCTTCATTAAAATAGTTAAGCATATTCATTGAAAAATAAACATCCTCCAACACCAAATAATTTTTAAAGAATTCATATAGATAAAATTTAGTACTTCTGTCAGTAATACTATAACTTTCACTTTGATTTTCTATCTTTTCAGTTAAGTTTTAACTAAGTTAAATTATATCTTAATCATGATACTTATATGACATATATATATTGCATTGCTTTAAGACAGGGTACTATTAAAAGTCCAACTATGTCTGTCTATCTATCTAGTCACATGTGAGTATATGAATATATGTATATGCAAATTTGTATATATGTATTTATACACAGTTTTATTTATATGTATATGTATATCTGTGTGTAAAAATATATAAATACAAATAGACACTTTTTAATCTGTCAAGTGTTTCCATCATTGCTATAAATATTATATTCCCATTAGGTTAATACATTTTTTGTTTTCTATGCTTTTATCTTTCTTGTCTTATGTATTTTCAACAGAAACAGAGATCACAGTCATTTAATATATTTCCTTGCCAAGAAGATAAGTTCTTGTGACTGTTTTTTTTTTCATCAGCCATCATTAACTCAAAAACTTAGTTCAGAAACCACCTGCTTCTGTTAAAAGACTCATCTCTCTTTGTCCAAAAAAAAAAATCATTTGAAAAGCACATTTTTCTGAATTAATTAAGGTCTTTATATAGAAGTATTATTTACTTCTTAAGAATCAATATGTCCTTTCTAATTAAAAGGAATAACTGTATTATTTCCTTTTAGAAAAAACACTAATATTTTAGAAATAAAATATTTTATTATCTATGTAATCAATGTGATATAATATCGTACCCCAATGAATGCTGTGATTTTGCACATAGTAAAACTTTTTTTTTTGCTATTTTGTCACCCAACACAGTGTCCAGCACTTGATAGGTATTTAACAGATGCTTGCCAAATTGAGATTGAATTGACTTAGTGATGATTACTGGAGATAGCCCACTCAGTCTGAGGCAGTAATGATGTAAAGGGAAGAATATTGGATATAGAATCAGAAGAACTGAATTTTAATCTTGGTTCTGAAACATTAAGCCAGTAAGATGGCCTATAACCTTGGACAACTCATTAAATTCATTATATCTCAGCTTCTCATCTGCAAAATGAAGGAAACATACTAAAATCACCTCTACTATTCCTTTTAAAACAAAACCTAAGAACTGGCAATACAAATCAACACTCTATGCTTATTAAATATATTAAATAAAATGATGTCCAAGTTAATTATTATAAGACCAATCTAGCACTATCACTATCAACTCTGCTCAAGATTAGTCAATAAACATTTATTAGGTATCTACTCTAAACAAAACACTATACTAAAGTACTGAGGATAGAAAGGCTGAAGATAATGTCTGCCCTTAAGAAACTTACAGTCTAATGGCATTGTCAACATACAAAAAAAAATCTACAAACTATTTCATGTAAATTGGAAATTGTTAAGCACATACATTAAGGGGAATTAGTAGGTAACTTTTCTTTGGAAGGTGAGGTTTTAGCTGGGACTTGAAGCCTCTGGAAATACAATGATAAGAAAGAAGAACATTCCAAATATGAAGTAAAAACAGTGAGACTAAATGGATTTGGGAAATGGAATATCTTGTTCAAGGAACAGCAAGAAGACCAGTGTCACCAGATTGTAGAGTATATTTGTTAGCATAAGGCAAAACATTTAAGTATTTAGTCCAACAAAAGTGGGGTATCCAAAATTCTCAGACAGAGATGTACAAATATAGATGTAGTAACATCACAAGTATCAAAAACATAACTAAGACTAAGGAAATAAGCTATAAAAAAAGATCTCTGAGCAGTCAAAATAGTTATCACAAAGTCCTCAATTCTTGATAAACCTTTATGTTAAACACAAGTTCAATAAATTTAATTTGAAGCACCCTAATTCACAACAAAAGTCAAAGCTACATTTGAAATATATCTTCTTATTATAAGCAAGGATTTCATAGGCTTCTTGTCAATTGTATCATTAGCTCTAAATTACACACCATATTATAGATGAATGCAAGACAATTAAATAAAACTTCATTCCTAAATCCAAATGAGATGAAATAAGAGGAAAATTTGATAATTTACTTAAACCTCAGAAGGAAAAATAATGATAATAATGTGATTTGTGTCACAAGGCAGACAAATGTTAAAGTGTCCTATACTTCATGACCTATTTGGGGGTTTTCTTGGTAAAGATATCAGAATAGTTTGCCATTTCCTTTTTCCCACTTATTTTATAGATGAGTAAACTGAGATAAATGGGCTTACGCAACTTGCCAGAGTTCACACAGCTGGTAAGTTTCTAAGGCCAAATTTGAACTCAGGAAGATAAGGCTTCCTGACTGAGCACTCTGTACACTATGGCTCCACCTTGCTGCTCCTTGAATAAACTGCTACTAATAATATGATGATCATAAGCTTAATAATAACAAAAATAACTAACAGTAATAACAACAACCTTCAACACGGATGTGATGGAACCAGCTTCATACTGGTTGAGGGCCTATGGTTAAATTTGCAAAGTGAGCATTTATACCACAGAAATCAGAATTTGATTTATTGTTTTGTTGATTGACTAGATTTAAGAAAATGATAGAGAAAATGCTAATAATGCATATTAAAATGAGAAGTGAATCACATGAAATATCCAATATCCATTCCTATTCATCTCTCCAAGTAGAAATCTTATGATTTGATTTTAAAGTCTAAAGCTCTGAGAAGCAAGCCTATTATCAGGAATGAAAAATAACAGCTGATAGTAAGGGAAAAGACTAAAAAAAGTATAAAAGGTCAGAACAAAGCCTTTAAAAAAATAAAACAGTAATATGGGAAAGAAACAATATAATAACAAGAACAACAGCAGCCACAGCAGCAAACATTAATAGTGCGCCAGGCACTATGTTAAGTGCTTTATAATTATAATCATACCTCATTTTATTAAGCTTAGCTTTATTATATTTTGCAGATTCTGCATTTTTTACAAATTGAAGGCTTATGACAACTCTGAATAGAACAAGTCTATCAACTCCAATTTCCCAACAGCACAGGCTCACATAATGTCTATGTCACATTTTGGTAATTCTCATAATATTTCAAGCTTTTGTTATTATAATATCTCTTATAGTCACCTATGATCAGTCATTTTTTATGTGATAATTACAATTATTTTGGGATGTCATGAACTATACCTATATAAGATGGCGAGCTTAGTAAATGTTGTATGTGTTCTGACTACTTTGTGGAACAACTCTTTCCCCTTCTCTCTCCTCCTCCTCCAGCCTCCATATTTCCTGAGGCACAACAATATTTGAATTATGTCACTTGTGTTCTAGATAGCCCAGGTCAAGATCCACTGGTGCACTTAGCTCCCAATAATTCACTGTGGATGAGGGCCAGAGAGCCACTGGCAGCAGAGCCCAGCAGGCCCAACCCCACCAAGATGAGGATGAGAGCTTCTTGAGCCGATGAACCAGTAGTCCTGGATGGGAGAAGGGCTCCCACCCTTTTTTCCCAGGGAATAGTGAGACTCTTAAGAAAGACAGAGACTAAAATGCATAAGGGGTCTTAGTGTTACAGAAAGGCCTGAGCCTACATACATCTAGTGAGGCCATCCAGCAGGCCAACTAAGGTCCAATCAGGGCAAGGAAGCCCAGGGACCCAGACAAAGGGGTAGCTACTGTAGCCTAAGGCATAGGGAGAGGAGCCAGGAAAAGGGGATGACAGTAGGCAAATACCAGAGCCCTGGATATTCTCCAGAGTCAAGCTGAGCTGATCCCAGGAAGGAGAGTGAGGAGTTGAAGAGCCGGGACCTCTTCAGAGAGAACCATTCCTACATAATAGGAGGACTGAGCATCCATGTTTGCATGGACTGTTTGACAAACGTTTGGGGGTCCCAGACCAAAGAGTGGCAAAAGGAACTGAGAGAGGCTGGACAGGGGCAGAGAGTGCTACTAAGCCCACTTCCCACCTCTCCCCTGGATGCTGTCACTTCAGTTTCATCCCTAGGTGAGTTGTCTTGTGAAGGTGTTTTTCCCACTCTTTCAAGTGCTTCTGGGATGAGGATCCTCTCATCCAGAAAAAGACCCTTATTCTCCCTTTTGTTTTGCCTAACGAATCATCTGAAGGAGAGTGGACAGAGCTCTAAGTGTCAAGTAGCTATCTCATATAAGGCCTGAAAGTGAATTAAAGTTCCTACATATAACACACTAGTATAATAGGGGTTTTCTGCTCTGGTACTTATCTAAAGATCCCTCAAATAATTACATGCTCTGAATTAAATTCAGAATTGTTCAATTAAATAATGCAGATACATTCTATAATTTGACAAGCACCAAACTGAATTGTTAGTGGTACATCCTCTGTCAACAATATTTACCCAAATTTTCATCCTAAGTCTTAAAATGCTTTGCAACAGGGGACCCACTCAGAATCTGGTGTCCCAGTCCCTCCCAAATCAATGGGCTCAAAATCTGTTGTGGCAGGGGCAATAGTCTCATCTTCTAAAACTGCCTCCTGATGAGAATGGGCGCAGCACTGAACCATCCTACAGGATCCCATTTTGGGGGGCATGCAGGAACTGATTGAAGCATCCAATGGGTCGATTCAGGTCCTTGAAGCTAGTCAATACAGCTGACGAAATCTAGAATAAAAACAACTCTAACAAATAGATTTTAGAATAGGTTGAGATAGAAAAAATGGTCCACAAGGACTGCTACAAGATGCTACAAGATTGGCCAGCAGCTTTTCATGTAAGGAAACATGTGATGTGATTTGTGTCACAGGACAGATAAATGTTAAAGATATGTCAGCTGTAGTCCCAATAAACAATAAAATAGCAGTTAGATCTCAGAGACAATTGTGTCAATTGTACTCTCATTATTTTAGAAACATTTAAGGACCTGAATACCTACAGACACAAATATCTAGTAACTGATAGATAACTAGATTAGATATCCTAATTATTTAGGATATGATGACTACACATAATTTGATTGGAAACAGCAAGGTATTACATAATTAAATTATATTAATGGTTTCTATTGACTATTTGTTCTGATTATAGAAATCAGCTATAGGAAGAAAAAACAGGGACATGACTACAACATAATATATAATCAGTCAAAATTGATTCATCAGCACATACATGACACAGGATAAAACATCTTTAACTCAGTTTTATTTCAGGTAATTTTCCCAGTAACTTTCAGATGGTGGAGCTTTAAAACTCCCAAATATAGGCCCAAGAAATTTTACCTCCAATAACAAATCTCATTAACCAAAGCTTCAGATGAAACCTAAACAGGTATTTACCATGACCTTATACTGATAACAGTAAGAAATTCAGACCAAAAAGTTCACAGCTTTTCTTTCATGCTAAAGTAGATTATTTTTTAAGTTCAACATTACACAAATCATTTTGCTTTTAAGATGCCCAAAACATAGAAAACTTCTAAATTGCATATTGTTCATTACAAAGACATGTTCAAAGGGACAAAGGCCAAGAACTATTATTCTATTATTCTCGGAGTCCCTTTAAATAATGGGCATACTTTAAGATGATTCTATACAATCAATCAAATCTCATATAGAATATAGAATATCTTAATCTCACATAAAGGAACCTAATCAGAATTAACATTAATAATTTCTTCACTCTTAAAAATACTAATTCATCCTTTTCCAATTGAAGACTCCCTATAAATCTTTGGAAATACAAGTAACAGGTAGAACAGGTAGAAGTTGTATTTAAAACAAAATATCTCACAAACAAACGTGCATACCCTATCAAATTAGAATCCTGCTCCGGGTACTCCAAGAAAGTTATAGATCACATTTGTTATCATATTCATTAAACAAGGAGACTATTATGCACTTAAATAAACATTAAGTAATTTGCTAAAGACAGATGGAGATCTTAATAGAAATAAATCACGTTCGGGAAACTTGTGGTTCCAACAAACCTTTTAAAAGTTTCTTTGCATTGCTAAGTAGTGGAATCTTTGATAGATTTGAAAAATAAAAAACAGTAGTTAAAACCATCTAAATGTAGGCTATTCCTCAAGCAAGGGTTCCAGAGACCCTAGGATCTAACACCTAACAATGTAAAAGACTCTAGGCAGGAGATCAGTTTAGCTTTCAGTATCCTAAAAATCTTGGCCTCATCAGGGTCTGCTAAGATTATTGTGCCTCATATCTTCCACTGACCACTTGCTCTAATTACAGATATTTGCTATAAGAGGGAAAATCAGGGACACGATTTAAATAGCATCAAAACTGGTCCTTCAGGTTTTGACCTGAGAGTATATACAGGATAAAACATCCTTATTCATCTCCTCCTTCAATGTCTCCTAATGATCTATAATGGTCTATCTTTTGTAACTTCCTGCTTATATCTGGCCATGCATTTGTAAGGATCCAGACCTGAATATTTCCTTTCACTAAATTCACTCAACTGTTTTTTAGTTGCTCTATTTCCCTCCTCAGAAGTCTGGGGGGATAAAAAGGATGGAGAAAGTTAATAACTTCTCCAGAGGATTGCTAGGGCTGAAGGTAGTTGGAGGTGAAGCAATAGGGGCAGCAAGGTCTGAGAAGGAGGAGGAGGAAAAGGAGAAGTATATGGGAGAGGGAGAGAAAAGGGTGTTAGGTTCTTACTAGGTGCTAATGAGATAATGAGCTATTAGATTTTTACTAAGTGCTAAGTCAGTACTTAACAATTCTCTAGTTCCGGCCTTTACTGGGAGTTTTATTTGGGGAGGAGCTTGCATGCTTAGGAGGAGCAAGTTCATTGGTTGAAGTAATTTTTCCCAGAAGCCCTTGCATTATCCCATGCCCATTCTCTGGGAGGATAAAAGAGGGAGGCACTCCAGAGATAGAGAGTCTCTGTTCTAGGTCAGAGTTAGAGCGGCTCTCTGGAAGAAGAAGCCTCTCCTCTAGACCAGAGAGCAATCGGCAGTTTCTGGAGACAACTGCACGTTACAAAAGGGGATCCCATGAGTGTAGTGGGACAGACTGCTGTTCTGCCCACCTTTCCCACTAGACCTGGTATCTCTTTCAACTCTACCATGTTGTCCCTATCTCCCTTTTCAACAAGTTCCATCTCTCTTTTCTCTCTGACTACTGCATACTGTTTCTTCCTCTCTTCAACAACCTATCAAATCAATAATCTTGAACAATTTTAGGTTACTTATTTAATTATCAATTTCCCAATTTTTGACAAACAGTAGCCAAATAAACATAACATAACCCATCAAAAAAATTGGATAGGAATCTCATGTAATGTATAGTCCTTTCAATTTTAGCATATATACCAATTAAAATTATTTAAACAAAATCTATAAATTTCCATATAATATTCTAACTAGATATTACATTCAAACTGTCAATTGCAAAATCAATTCTTCTTGTCCCATATATGTAAAAT